>NW_028261381.1:170450506-170470506 GCF_051295495.1 Thamnophis sirtalis | reverse complement strand
GGACAACAGCGGACTCCAAAGAAGTCCGCCGAGAAACTAGGAGGAATCAGCAGGCTTAAGCAAAGAATAACAAAGCTTTGGGAGAAACAGCTGGTCTTCTCCGTCCGGCTTTGGCCTAGGAGAGCTGCGCAGGGTCAAAAAATTAGAAAATACAGGTAGTCCTCGACTTACAACAGTTTGTTTAGTGACCAAAGTTATGACAGACTAAAAAAAAAAGTGACATGCCCATTTTTCAAACTTGCAACCGTTGCAGAATCCCCATGGGCACATGATCAAAATTCAGGCGCTTGGCAACCGACTCATATTTATGACGGTTGCAGTGTCCCGGGGTTACGTGATCCCCATGTGTGACCTTCCGACAGGCAAAGTCAATGGGGAAGCCGGTCTCACTTTACAACGGTGTTACTAACTTAATAACAGCAGGGATTCAATTGGCAAGAAACTGTGGCAAGAAAGGTGGTAAAATGGGATAAAACTCACTTAACAAATGCCTCACGAAGCAACCGAAAATGTTGGGCTCAGTTGCTGTTGTAAGTTGAGGACTTAACCTGTAAAAGAAACAGTCCAGTTGCTTTTGAGGGGAGGGTGGGGAAAAAAACAGGGCTGAATTTTTCAGTCAACCTTTGGCTGCCTTTTGTGTTCTCCCTCCCTTTGCCTCCTTTCAAGGACAAGGGGCTTCTGTGGTGTTTTCACCTTTCACGTCTAAAAAAAAAGTGGGCATGGAAATGTGGACCCGTTTTGATATGCAGTTCCTCCGACGATAAGGCATTTTTGCAATTTCCCCTAAACGATGTGTTTTTATGCATTTCCTGACTGGTGAACTGCAGCTTGACATCCAGGGAGATGCGGAAACAGGAAGGCAATTTGCCTTCCAGTTTACACAACAGTTTCAGGATCCTGCAGAATACAGGCTGTTCATATTAAAATGCAATGAAAACTGAGGAGTTGGTGGTAGAGGAGGAGGAGGAGGAGGAGGAAGGGAGGGAAGGAAGGAAAGAAAGAAAGAGAAGGACAAAATGGGAGGAAGGAAGATGGATAGAGGGTGAGGGTAGAAGGAAGGAAAGGGAGGGAGGGAGGGAGGAGGGGAAGAAAAGGAAGGAAATGGGAGGGAGAGGGGGAGGAAGATAGTGAGGATAGAAGGAAGGAAAGTTTGAGGGAGGGAGGAGGGTGGAAGGAGGGAAAGAGAAGGTAGAAAATGGGAGGGAGGGAGGAAGATAGATAGTGGGTGAGGGTAGAAGGAAGGAAAGTTGGAGGGAGGAAGGAGGGAAAGAAAAGGAAGGAAATGGGAGGGAGGGAGGAAGATAGATGGTGGGTGAGGGTACAAGGAAGGAAATAGGAGGGAGGGAGGGAGGAGGGAAACAAGGAAGGAAATAGGAGGGAGAGAGGGACGGAGGAAGATAGATAGTGGGTGAGGGTAGAAGGAAGGAAAGTTTGAGGGAGGAAGGAGGGAAAGAAAAGGAAGGAAATGGGAGGGAGGGAGGAAGATAGACTGGGTGAGGGTAGAAGGAAGGAAAGTTGGAGGGGGAGGGAGGGAGGAAGGAAGGACAAAATGGTAAGAAGGAAGGAATGAAGAGAAAGAAAGAAAGAAAGAGAGAGAGAGAAAGAATTTGGTCCCTATGCCACAATATCTTTTCAGCACCTGTGTAAGAGAGAAACACTTTTTCTTTGGAAAAATTCTAATCCTCTTGACAAGCACCTGGCTTTTTCCATAGATTTGGATTGCAACAGGTGTGCAAAAATACAGGTGCAAAAAAAAAAAAAAACCCACACCAAAACCCTGTGCAAACTTCCTCCTCTAGTCTTGCAATGGTTGAGGGATTATTAGCCTTCCTTCCTTCCTCACAATTATTCCCTCTCTTTCTTCAGGTCCGCTCAAATGCTTGAGTCAACCGAGGGAAAAAAATCAAGAGTGAAGTTAAAATTATAAGGCGGAAAGGAAGGAGGAAAAGTTTTCAGACAGAGAAAGGGGGGGGGAGGAGAGAAAAGGGAAAACAGCCCCCCCCCACCACAGCCTGCCAAGAAAAGCTGTTTGTTTCTGGGCTTGAGAGGGGGGTGGGGGGGGGAGGAGAGATGGGGAAGGTAGGGGCGATTAATGGCTGTTAAATGGCTCAAAATTTATGGAGCTGAAACCAGCAGAGGGAGGGGGGATATTTTTCTCCCCCACCCCTTTTATTTCCCCCTGTCTGTCTCTTTGCACAAAGTGCTCTCTAATCACAGGTTGCTGCTGTGCTACAAACACACGCACACACACAAACACACATGTGTTCATTCACACTCTCCACCCACATGGTTTTAGCTGCTCGATTAAGCACTGACTGGCCTCATCCAACAATTCTCTCCTTCCTTTCTTTCTTTCTTTCTTTCTTTCGTTCTTTCTTTCTTTCTTTCTTTCTTTTTTCATTCTTTTGTTCTTTCTTTTGTCTTTCTTTCTTTCTTTCTTTCTCTCTCTCTGTCTGTCTGTCTGTCTGTCTCTCCCTCCCTCCCTCCCCTCTCTCTCTCTCCCTCCCTCTTTCTTTCTCTCTCTCTAGACCTGGTCTTTGGCTTGGTGCCAATAGGTGTGAGCAAGAGGCAGCGTGGAAATGTGCCCCTTTGTCCCCCGGGAGTGCCTCTTTGCAGACTGGGAAGGATTGGAGAGAGAGATCCCAGGGACGAACTCATCACCATGGTTTAGGGATCACAATCATTTCTTCCTTCTTTGTGAACTATGCTGTTAATCTGGGAAGTTTAAGCATTCCTTTCATCATTCCATACTCTAATGCAGGAGTGTCCAAACTTGGGAACTTTTAAGACTTGTGGACTTCAACTCCCAGAATTCCCCAACCAGCATGCTGGCTGGGGAATTCTGAGAGTTGAAACCCACAAGTCTTAAAGTTCCCAAGTTTGGACACTCCCACTCTAAAGAGTCAACTTGACAAGTTCCTCCTGTAGGTTGTGGGTTCCCAACTTTCAACTTCTGTTAATGTAACTTTTGGGGTCCTGGATGCTCTCCGAGCTTAGCTGTTTCCTTGCAGACGTTTCCCTTACCCAGCTAGGTAACATCATCAGTCCTACTGCCTCTGACGTGCCAGCACTAATGATAACAGGCAGATTAGCCTCCAGAAGGAATGAGGCCCTGGCAAAAATCTCAGAAGGGACACTCCCTAGTTTCTCGGATTGTATAGGTGAGGGGCCAGAGTGAGATACAATATGTACTCTTAGACTTGCAAGATTCTGTTAATGTAACTTTGGAGGTCCCAATTTATGCCATTTTTGCCATTTTAACTTCTAGTTTCCAGTAAAAAGGACCCTGTAGCAATCAACAAGTTTACTCAACAACTGCACCATTTGCTTAACAGCTACTGCAAAAAAGGTCATAACATTGGTTGTGGTGACATGGTGATCCACTTAATGACCTTCAGGACTATACAGTTAATGGTCATCAGTCGAGGACTACCCTCCTACCGACACCAATTCATATATGAATCAGCTTAGGCCAGGGGTACCAAACTTGATTTCATTGCAACCAAGTATGTATTTTCGTCCAAACTTTTTAAACTTTTGGACATGTCCACCATATATGATAAAATGAAGCTATTGATTGATTGCGTTTCCAACATTTAGCAGATCTATTTTTATACATCTTAGCCAATCTTGCTGGTGCAAAGTGCCATCTATAAAACATTTTATGCAAGTTTTCTTTGTATGCAATTGACATCGTCCGTTTAATATTTCTATCCCACAGTTTCTGCCACTTCTCAAATTCTATTGCTTATCCAAAGTCTTTGGCCCAGGCAATCATTGTCTCTTTTACCTGTTCACTTTCAAGTTTAATACTTAGTACATAACAGTATAAATTCTTTATCACTTTTTCATCTGTTCTAGTTAATATCTAGTCTAACTCTGTTAACTCTTTATTAAAACCATACATTTTAGCATATTTCTGATAGCATGATTGAATCTGCATTTGTGGCTATCATGCAACATCTGTCCCTTGATGAAAACTTGATTTCAGGTGGTATTCAGCCAGTTCTGACCGGTTCTGGAGAACTGGTAGCAGAAATTTTGAGTAGTTCGGAGAACCGGCAAATAGGCTGGCCACGCCCCCGCTGCCTTCCAGCCTCCCAGCTGATCTTCTTTTGTTGCCCTCAACAGGAGAACAGAGCTGGAAAGCAGGTTAGGGGGGTGGGGAGGGAATGGGGATTTTGCAGTATCCTTCCCCTGCCATGCCCACCAAGCCACACCCACACCAAGCCACGCCCACAGAACCAGTAGTAAAAAAAAAATGAATCCCACCACTGGCTGCATCAGGGTTGTGTTTGACCTCGGGGGCGCGGGGTGTGGCGTGGCCAGGGTGGATGTGGCCAGCTCACCGTCACTCGAGTCGGGCGCCTGTGGCACATTCAGCCCTCCCAAGTTCTGCTTTCGCTGGCCGAGGCACTGTGGGCCAGTCCTTCACTGTTTTTAAGGCACCCACATGGGCCAGATCTAAGCACCCTATCAGCCGGATCCGGCCTCCGGGCTTTGAGTTGACACCCCTAGCTTTGGTCATTTTATACAATACAATAGCAGAGTTGGAAGGGACCTTGGAGGTCTTCTAGTCCAACCCCCTACCTAGGCAGGAAACCCTATACTGTTTCAGACAGATGGCTATCCAACATCTTTTTAAAGACTTCCAGTGTTGGGGCATTCACACTTTCTGGAGGCAAGCTGTTCTACTGATTAATTGTTCTGACTGTCAGGAAATTTCTCCTCAGTTCTAAGTTGCTTCTCTCCTTGATTAGTTTCTACCCATTGCTTCTTGTTCTGCCCTCAGGTGCCTTGGAAAATAGTTTGACTCCCTCTTCTTTGTGGCAACTCCTGAGATATTGGAACACTGCTATCATGTCTCCCCTAGTCCTTCTTTCTATTAAACGAGACATACCCAATTCCTGCAACCGTTCTTCATATGTTTTAGTCTCCAGTCCCCTAATCATCTTTGTTGCTCTTCTCTGCACTCTTTCTAGAGTCTCCACATCTTTTCTACATCGTGGCGACCAAAATTGAATGCAGTATTCCAAGTGTGGCCTTACCAAGGCATTATAAAGTGGTATTAACACTTCATGTGATCTTTATTCTATCCCTCTGTTGATGCAGCCTCGAACTGTGTTGGCTTTTTTGGCAGCTGCTGCACACGGCTGGCTCCTATTTAAATGGTTGTCCACTAGGACTCCAAGATCCCTTTCACAGTTACTACTGTTGAGCAAGGTACCATCTATACTGTACCTGTGCATTTCGTTTTTCTTGCCTAAATGTAGAACCTTACTCTTTTCACCATTGAATTTCATTTTATTAGATAGTGTCCAATGTTCACGTTTGTCAAGATCCTTCTGTATCTTGAGCCTGTCTTCTGGAGTGTTGGCTATTCCTGCCAGCTTGGTGTCACCTGCAAATTTGATGAGTTCCCCATTTATTCCTTCATCCAAATTTTGATGACGTTGTTTCTTACTTCCTTCAAACACAACTTCAGCAAGGGGATTTTGGAGCTGTCTCGGATTTACAGGTGCGACCAAAAGCGATTTGCGATTTCTCTCGCACGATGCTTCTGGGTTACCACCCTTCTGCTTTCCAGAAGCATCCGAGGAGATAGATTTCCCCTTGTTTTCCGTCGTCAAACAAAACCTGCTGTGTTTTTCTGTCTTCTGTTGTGTCTGGCCTGCGTGAGAGAATTTTATATATCAATTCTTTTTTTTTTTCCCCCTTTTGCCCGTGTGACGGGAGGTGGAGAAGAGCCCCCGTTTTGCCCATCGATGGCAAATTAGTGGTGCACTCCACCGAGAGTGTTCGAACCCCCCTCGTTTTAATTACAGTGATTTGGCAGGCCCTGCTGCGGGAATTACATGAACACAGCAGGAGCCTTCCCAGGTGTCATCATCTTAAAACTCGGTCGACATTTTACAGAGAGAATGGCTTTAAATGATAACAAATTAACAGGAAACGCGCCCGCACAGAGCTGTTCGAGGCTGTCAGAGCTGAAAGGCACATCTGCAGGAGGCTTCACCTAGACCGCCATGTCAGCTTGGGACATCTGGGTCCAGGTGTCATTGGAAAAGTTGGGAACAGCCATGTGAATTTGGGAGCAGAACAGTACAGAATAAACAAGAGTTGGGAGGGACCTTGGAGGTCTTCTAGTCCAACCTTCTACCACGATTGGAAAAAGTGGCTGTCCAATCCCTTCTTAAGAATCTCCGGTGTTGGAGCACCTACAACTTCTGGAGGCAAGTCGTTCCACGGGTTAATTGTTCCCACTGTTAAGGCCATTAACTTGGTTTAAGCAAGGTTCCAAAGAACGTGGCATCTGTGAAAGAGAAAAATGAAAAGATGACAGACAGTAGGGAGTACTGAGGAACTTAAAAAATAATAGCTCATTTTCTAATTGCCCCCGTTAAAAATCAAATTGCCCCCCTGTGGGGCGTGGGGCCCATGTTGGGAGCCACCATTCTAGGTTGTTTCTCTCCTTGATTAGTTTTAATCCATTCATTGCTTTGTCTTACCTTCAGGTCAGTGGTGGGTTTCAAACTTTTTTAGAACCTCTTCTGTAGGTGTGGCCTGCTTTGTGGGAGTGGCTTGCTGGACATGTGACTGGGAGTGGCTTGTGGGCCATGTGACTGGATGGGAGTGGCTTGCCAGCCATGTGACTGGGTGGGCGTGGACAACTTGTAAAATGTGGTGAAACTCACTTAACAATGCTCTTGCTTAGCAACCAAAATGTTGGCTCAGAAACATTTGAAGCACGCAAGTCTTAAAGCTGTCAAGTTACAAGACCCTTGCACCCCTAACCCTTTAGAAAAAAAAACCCAGGGTGTTCAAACCTGACAGCTTTAAGATTTATGGACTTCAACTCCCAGAATTCCTCCTCCAGCCATGTTGGCTCAGGAACTCTGGCATTGAAGCACGCAAGTCTTAAAGCTGACAAGTTACAAGACCCTCGCACCCCTAACCCTTTAGGAAAAAAAAACCCTCAGAGTTGTTCAAACTTGACAGCTTTAAGACTTGTGGACTTCAACTCCCAGAATTCCTCCTCTCGCTCTTCATCTTGATGATGTGGGGACGGGCGGGGGGAGGGAGCTGGAACCGGTTCTAAACGGCACTGTAGATTTGTGGAACCTCTTTTATAGAAGAGGTTAGAATTGGCAGGAACCCACCCCTGCTTCAGGTGCCTTGGAGAATAGTTTGACTCCTTCTTCTTTGTGGCAACCCCTGAGATATCGGAAGACTGCTATCATGTCTCCCCTAGTCCTTCTTTTCATTAAACTAGACATACCCAGTTCCTGCAACCATTCTTCATATGTTTTAGCCTCCAGTCCCCTAATTACGTTGCAGCTCTTCTCCCCACTCTTTCTAGAGTCTCTATGTCTTGTTTTGCAATGTGGCAGCCTCTAGTCCAATGATGGTGAATCTTTTCGGCACCAAGGGCCGCGCTGCAGAAAAGCCAAACTTCCAGGTTCTGGTGCACATGTGCACCCAACAATCAGCTGGCCGGTGCACATGCGCACACTGATTTTTGGCACTGCTGCATGCATGAAGGACAGCTGACTGTCACACGCACATGCAGGCCTCAGAAACCCAGAAGACAAACAGACAAGGACGCACACGCCAGGGGGCATGGCTTTGCGTGCTATCTTGGGCACACGTGCCATAGATTCCCCATCATGGCTCTAGTCCTGGGATGGCGAACCTATGATGCCCGTGCCACAGGTGCCACACAGAGCCATTTGTCAGGATATGTGAGGCGTTGCCCTGCGTTCAGGCTTTTTGAAAGCCATTTTTCGCCCTCCCCAGTCTCCAGGGGCTTTATAGGAGCCTGGGGAGGGCGGAAACAGTCTCCCCCCCCTCCCAAGGCTGCCCTGAAGCCTCCGGAGGACTAAAAACCACCCCTATGGGCAAACCGAAAGTTTGGGAACGGACTTCCGGTTTGCTCATAGGATCAGTTTTAGTCCTCTGGAGGCTTCAGGGAAGCCTCCTGAAGCCTCCTGAAGGTCCCTGAAGCCTCCGGAGGGCCTCCGGGTGAGGTGGGGGGGAGGCTGTTTTTGCCCTCCCCAGGCTCCTATAAAGCCTTTGGAGCCTGGGGAAGGAGAAAAAAGCATGCAAAAATGGGGGTCATGCCTGTCATGCGTGTATGCGCACTTGTGGGGTCGTGCGTTGCATTATGGGGGTGGCACACCCACACACAACCTCCCCCGCGCTTCCCCCCCTTATGGCACGCGAGCCAAAAAAGATTCACCATCACCATCACTAGTCTATAATAGTCTAACCTTTCTAGTTTTCTTCCCATGCTTTATCCCCTCCATCCCCCGTCAGTGCAGGGAAAAAAAAATGGTAAATTGTAAGCTGCTGAATATTGTTTCCCTTATTTCTATTTATCTATTTCATAAGTTTCCAGCCATTGTTTCAAGCAGTGTCAAGGCCTGCCTACCCCAACAGTGGCCTCCAAGATGCCCAAAAGACAGGCATGAAGATAATAAGTTTTTTCCAGAGTGCTCCTGAAACAGACGTACCATTAAGGTCACCCATAGTGAAATTTTGTTTTAAGGGTGTAATCGAGGCAACAGGCTGTCCCACGTTTGAAAATGTCCTAAATCGGTGTGCCTCAACCCTCCTTGTGTGCCCAATCGCACTTGGCCAAGAAAGAGTATTGTATTCTCTCAGTTGAGTCCAACTTTTCCGTTGCTAAGCGAGACAGGTGTTAAGAGGGTTTTGCCCCGTTTTACGACCTTTCTTTCTCACTTAAGTGAATCACTGCAGTTGTTCAGTTAGTAACACAGCTGTTAAGCGAATCTACCTTCACCATTCACTTTGCTTATCAGAAAGTCAAAAATGATTGTAAATTTAATCTCTTCCTTGGGTAGTAGTGTGATATACGCTTCTGACCATGACTTCGGTATTTGGCTCTCAGACATCACTTCATTCATGACTTGTAGGAGTGGAAGGGTCAATATTTCTTCAAATGTTCTGTAGAATTCCACAGGTAGTCCATCTGGTCCTGGAGCTTTCCCATTGTTTTGTTTTTTAAGTGCCTCTGTTAGTTCCATCATTGTTATTTTACTTTCTAACATTGTTCTAGTTTCATCTGGTACCTGGGGGAGATTGGCATCTTGTAGGTACTTTTTAACCCGTCCCTCCTCCACCTTCTCTTGTTCATAGAGTTTAACATAGTAGTTTTGTATAATATTTTTTTTCAGTGTTTCCATACTGAATTTCTCCTTGTTTATCTCTTAGTTGCAGTATTTTCTTTGTTTCTCTCTCTTTTTTCATCTTATATGCCAACCACCTGCTTGGCTTGTTCGCATTTTCAAAATAATTCTGTTTGGCACCTCTAATTTTTTGTGCCAGTTCTTCCGGGGTGCTTAAATCTGGCCCGGAAATATCAAAGGACTGGCCCGCGGTGCCTCCGCCAACCAAAACGAGCCATGGGGAGACCGCGTGCGCCACCCACGTGGCCCGTTTTCGGTTTCCAGAAGCCACGCCCACTGGGACCACCCTCCCCCTTGCCCCCCCCCCCGTGGCCCTCCGAGGTCAAACGCAACCCTGATGCGTCCGTCAATGAAATCGAGTTTGACATCCCTGCGTTCGGAGGCTGGTGTTCTCTTTTAATCGTCTCGTCATCTGTTGTTGACTGCCGAGGCTTTCGCCCGTGCGAGAGGCGCCACCGTACAAATCAAATAAATCAAATACATAAGTAAATAAATATCATTTGCATAACGACATCATTACACAAATGACATCCATCACGAGAAATCCGGTTCATTGCGCACACAAAGGCAGCCCCACAAACCGAGATTTCTCTCCTATTCGGAAAGACTAGAGGAAGAAGGCAATCAATTAGGGGAACCTTTGTTAAAACGAGAAGCAAAGAAATCCTTTGTTTTGCCTGCTCTATTTTGCCATTAGAGATCCATTTCTGCAGAAGGCCTGAAATTTAAATATTACAAGAAAGGGGGGGGGAGGAAACAACAACATCTAGACAACATTATTATTTCTTTCTCTCGTATCAGCTTTCTTAAAGTCACCTCCAAATGTGCTTTTGGACGTTGTCGTGCGACACAGTGGGGTTTTGTTTAAGCTTTTTGCAGCTTTTTGTAACTCTCGGAACTTGCTTCGAATGATGAGAGGCTAGAAATTGTGTCTCAGAAACAGGGCATATCATCATATTTTGGTTTGCAAAGACATCATGCAGTTTGCGATGGCTCTTTTCTCCAATTCCCCTTCTAATTGTAGCAGAGAATGCGTACTAAGTATCCCATCACACGATGAGTCAGCTTTTCCTGCTGGACTCCTCTAAGAGGTCTGTGTCAATTGGCCGCAGCCAATTTTGCCATGGCCAACTCAGAGGGATAGAATCAAGATCACGTGAAGGGTTAATACCACTTTATAATGCCTTGGTAAGGCCACACTTGAAGTATTGCATCCAGTTTTGGTTGCCACGATGTAAAAACGGTGTGGAGATTCTAGAACATGAGTGTCAAACACATTGAGGGCCGCATCAGGGTTGTGTTTGACCTCGGGGGGTGGGGGTGGAGGTTGCCAGGGTGGGCATGGCCAGCATAATGTCACTCGTGTCAAAGGGGGCACCTGTGTTGGCCCGAGCGCTCTACCAGCGAAAACAGGTGTCAGACATTTTCGGCTGTGGGAAAATGGGAGGTGGGATTATATGGAGTATGGGCAGAGGTGGGTTGCTCCTGGTTCGGCCCGGTTTGGCCAAACTGGTAGTGGTGATTTGGCTTGGGTCGCAGAACCAGCAGCAACCCAGGCTGGCCACGCCCCCGAACTGGTTCCCTGGTCTCCTCTGTCATTGCAGGCATATTTCTGTGCACGCGCAGAACAATTTACAGTCAACTCCGCATGCGTGAGCAACACATGCGCAGTTGACTGTAGTGCGCGCGAAGCGAACTGGTACCAACCAGTACAGGAATCCACCCCTGAGTATGGGAGATACATAGTCAAAATAACATTCCTTTCTCAGAGAGTCAACGACACCTTGCCCTGCAGATGCGATGGTGTGACTGGGAGGCATCCCCAGTTGGGACGGTGCATGACTAAAATATGTGATGGACATGTGGGTGCTGGATAGGGACCTGAACTTATATTTGGGTGGGGAAAACCCGGAAACTTACAGATTCAGATTTTCCCAGATGTGCCAATATGACATCTCTAATACAATGGAACTTTGAGGAAGCTCGAGCCTTGGAGTCTTCTTCCGTTGAGGATGTTACTTGGAGCCCTGACATTAACCCGAATCTCCTGAGCTCCTGAGTTCCATTTCCGGCTGCAACTGCCTCTTGCAGCCCTCTGCCAGGGAAAACAGAGCTTGGGAGGGCTGCGCACAAGCTCTGTTTTTGCTGGTAGAGGCACCGTGGGCCAGCCCTTTGCTGTTTCCAGGCTGACCCCCGTGGGCCAGATCTAAGCACCCTGTGGGCTGGATCCAGCTCCCAGCCCTTGAGTTTGACACCCTGCTCTAGAAAGAGTGCAGAGAAGAGCAACAAAGATGATTAGGGGACTGGAGGCCAAAACATATGAAGAAAATTTGGAGGAGCTGCTGCCACCACGGAGACCGGGAAGCGATAACAGAGGGATAGAATCGTGAGGCGTTACAGTATTCCCAAAGATCATTTAGTCCAGCCTGCTGGAAAGGGAAAAAATATATCTTTGTGATAATCCCCACAACTTCTGAAGACAGACTGTTCCATGGATCTGTTGGGAAGTTTTTCCTTATATTTAAGCAAATCTCTAACTCGGAGGTGTTCAACCTTGGCAATTTTTAAGGCTTGAGGATTTCAACTCCCAGAATTCTGGGAGTTGATGTCCACAAACCTTAAAGTTGCCAAGGCTGGACATCTGTGATCTAAGATCAATGTTTATCAACCTAGAAAGAGTGCAGAGAAGAGCAACAAAGAGCATTAGGAAACTGGAGGCTAATACATATGAAGAACGGTTGCAGGAACTGGGTATGTCTAGTTTAATGAAAAGAAGGACTAGGGGAGACATGATTGCAGTCTTCCAGTATTTGAGGGGCCGCCACAAAGAAAGAGGGAGTCACAACTATTCTCCAAAGCATCCGAGGGCAGGAGAATAAGCAATGAATGGAAACTAATCAAGGAGGAAAAATTGTCTTCTGGGAAAAAAAGGTATCATTGAGTCTACACAGGTAGTCCCTGACTTACTACCGTTCATTTAGTGACCACTCAAAGTTACAAGGGCAGTGGGAAAAAAGTGACTTATGACCATTTTGCACACATTATGGCCATTGCAGCATCCTCGTGCTCATGTAATCAAAATTCAGACACGTGGCAACTGACTCCTGTTTCCGTCGGTTGCAGTGTCCCGGGATCATGCGATCCCTTTTTTGCGAACCTCTAATAAACAAAGTCAGGAGGGAAGCCAGATTCACTTAACAACCATGTTACTACTGCTATGATTCATTTAATGGAGGCCCACTCAAAGGCAAAAAGACATCACGATACGTCACGATACGTCACGTGACACGATCGAGTTTGACATCCATGACAATACCAAAAAAAAGTCGTAAAACGGAGCAAAACTCTCACTTAATTGTCTTGCTGACGGAAATTTTGGGCTCAGTTCTGGTCGTAGGTCAAGGACTGACTTCAATGATCAGATTGGGGTTAAAGCTGGGAGTCTTATAGCTTACAAAAGGAAATAGGAAACTGTTAGGTAAGCTCCCCGTTGGGAGAGCGAGTGCGTTCAGAGAAGCGTTGTGAGAGTTGTGTTGGAGAACACACAAACCAGCATACAGATCCTGCAGTTTAAATAGGCTTTTACTTTCATGGAAATAGAGGTATCAGAGTCCATCAAACAGTCCAGGTCATACACAGATAAGACAGTCAGTCATCAATGTCTTTCAGTTAAGGGATAATCCAATTAACATAGTCCAATAATCATACAATCAGTTCAGTACTCAAAGTTTGCTTTTAGTTGCAAAACTTAAAATAGCTCACGGCACTTTCTAACAGCCAGCTTCCAAAACACTCAGATCAGATCAGCCCAGCATCTAATGAACAGAGAGCTAACAGACGTTCTGGCTCCCTCTTATGGCCGATTGGGGAAAACAGCAACCAATCACATTTTACAGTATGATTTAAAGAAACAGGTACAACATTGTTACATGATTTATATATTGCCAACCCAACCGTTAGATTATATTACTAACAGAAACTCTGCTTGGTTTAAGCAACTTCCCTTCCAGGTGTTCGTGAAAAATAGGTTAAACATTTCCTATCCAACAGCCTAACAGGTCTAATCCTGCTTAAATGTTCAAACATCTCTAAGGTTGCAAAAGAGAGAATTTCTGTAGCTGAGGGTGAATCAGGGGTGGGATTCTGCCGGTTCGGGTGAACTGGGTGCTAATTTTGCATGTGATTTGCTGAACTGGTTGTTGTAGGGACCGGCTGGCCCCGCCCACCCCTCCCCTCTCAGGAGTCTCCATATGGCCTTTTCATCAAGCCAGGTAAGCACAAGTACCGCATGGAGGCTTTGGGAGGGTGAAAAACCAGCCTACTGGAAGTTCAGAAATGGGCCTGTTTCTGGCTTCCGGAGGGCCTCTAGAGCCCAGGGGAGGGTGTTTTTGCCCTCCCGGACCCTGGGGAGGGCAAAAACGTACCCACCCCCTGTCATGAGGAGGCCATGCCCCCCATGGCCACACACCCCCAAGCAACTGGACAGAGAACTGGTTGCTAAAATGTTTCAATCTCACCCCTGTTGTGAATTTCTTGGTGATCGCTGAGCCCAGTAGTATTCTTGCAGACATTTCATTACCCAACTAGGTAACATCATCAGGGCGAGAGGAAGCTGCCTATTCCACATTCATCCTGGCAATGTTTTTTTTTTTTTTTTAATGTTTCAGGTCTAACCAACCTCCTCTCTTAATTGTCTCTTCTATTCCAGCTTTTGCAGCCATGCTTCATACATCTTGCTTTCTGATCCCACTTCCTCCTGCTTGAAGGATCTCTCGTGGTTGCTTCTTCTGAAGGGGGATCCACCGGGATCCACCAGGGCGGGTTAAAAGGCAAGGCACCCTCAAGCTTGTGGGTGCCTGAAGTGGATGTCGGAGCCATTGATTTGGTGCAAAGCATCTTCGCGTTGCGTTTGGCAATTTGATGGCTTTGGATTGATTAGGAAACCAGGCCTGCAGAAGCCGCATAGAGCACTAATTAGACCCGGGGGATGCGGTGATCAAGGATGGCCAAGACACAATTGATTAAACATCCTAGCAAATTACGCCGCCATCTCGCCCGCCCCTTTGGCGTGCAATTCCTTTCAATCAGAAGCGTTTTCCAAGGGTGCCTGCAGGGAGACCGGCAAAGGAGAAAGATGGCTTTCTCCCTCATGTTGGCCGAACCCCTGATGGCCATTTTCTCAAATAATTAACACTTTGCTTGTAATCAAAGCAAAGATCTCTGCCCTCAGCAGCTTACAATTTGCTTTCCCCACCCCCACCCCCAAGAATGTCAAGGGGATTGGGGGGGGACGACAAACAAAGCAATGGAATAAAGCTAGTGGGGTATTAAACTCAATTTCATTGAGGGCCGCATCAAGATTTTGTTTGACCTCGGGGTGGTGGGTGGAGTGGGTGTGGCCTGGTTGGGCATGGCCAGCTTGACGTCACTCGTGTCAGGGGCACCTGTGGTGGCACAAGTGCTTTGCCAGAGAAAACAGGCTCCCGAGCTCCATCTTCGGCTGCCACGGCCTCCTGCAACCCTCTGCCAGTGAAAATGGAGCTTGGGATAGAGGCACCGTGGGCCAGTCCACTGTTTCCAGGCTGGCCCTACAGGGTCAGATCCAGTCCTTGAGTTTGACACCTCTGGACTATTACAGACTACAGGTTACTGTTCTGACCCCCTCCTCCGTCCAGTAACGAAAGCCGAGACACGCTTAATGAGAATGTCCTTTAATAGCAAGTCCAGACTCTCAGTGGCTGAAAGCCAAGTAAACAAACAGATAAGGACCTTGGCAGCAAGTCCAACAAACCTTGGCAGCAATTCAAACAAACTCTGGCAGCAGTCCAGCCTGCCAAGTTAGTTTCTCTTTAGTCCAAGCATTGACTTCTGCAAGAAGGGTGTGGCACAAGCAGTCTCTTTTATAGTCTGGAGAGGAGCCCAATGACCATCAGCTGAGCGTAATTACCTCCTGTAATTACGTAGTTGTTCTTGACGCCGAGTAGCTCTTCGACGCGTGCATCCCGGAACAACTCACTGTTGGTTTCTGGATCACTCTCCCTTGTCTCCTCCCCACTGATCCAAGGCTCAGGCGCTACCTGGTGGCCGACCAGTCTCTCTGCATCCTGCTCGGAGTCGGAACCCTGTCCAGGGTCCTCCACATCCACCAGGGCCGACTCATAGGGCCCCTTGCTGTTGGAGTCTGGTGGCAGCTCCAATGGCTCCTGCTGGGCCACAACAGGTTACCATATTGTAAAAAAGATGTGGAGACTCTAGAAAGAGTGCAGAGAAGAGCCACAAAAATGATTAGGGAGCTGGAGGCTAAAACATAGGAAGAACAGTTGCAGGAACTGAGTACGTCTAGTCTAATGAAAAGAAGGACCAGGGGAGTCATGATAGCAATCTACCAATATTTGAGAGGCTGCCACACAGAAGAGGGAGGGTCAACCTATTCTCCAAAGTACCAGAAGGCAAGACCAAAAAAAAAGAGGCAATGGATGGAACTAATCAAGGAGAGAGGCAGCCTAGAACTAAGGAGAAATTTCCTGGCAGTGAGAACAATAAACCATTGTTTATTGGGGAATGGTTTGCCTTCAGAAGTTGTGGGTGCTCCATCACTGGAGGTTTTAAGAAGAGATTGGATAGCCACTTGTCTGAAATGATGTAGGGTTTCCTGCTTGAGCTGGAGGTTGGACAAGGAGACCCTTCCGACTCTCTTATTCAGTTAATCAGACTGTCAAGTCTGAGGAGATGGTGGGAATCTATGGGAAGAAAAGCTAGAAGGGATTCTTTCATGCAACGTCATGGAGCTGTGTTTTAATTCATGATCTGTAATGACCCTGTAGAGTCCATTCTATACAGTGGTGAGATTCAATTTTTTCTACTACTGGTTCTGTGGTGTGGCATGCATGGCTTGTTGGGCATGTCTTATTGGGTGTGGCATGGGAAGGTTACTCCAAAATCACAATTCCCTCCTGATCAGCTGGGACTCAGGAGGCAGAGTATAGATGGGGCGGGGCCAGCCAGAGGTGGCATTTACCAGTTCTCCTCAACTACTCAAAATTTCCACTATCGGTTCTCCAGAACTGGTCAGAACCGGCTGAATAGCACCTCTGATTCTATACTCTTCCCCCAGCAGCAGACTTTTGGTATGATGGCAAATGATAGACAGTGAAATGGGTAGTTGTGTGGTTTGTAAGTCACTGTGGTTTTGGCACCAGGCGACAAACTAGGGGACTGTGAGTTCCGCCTTAGTATGAAAGCCAGCTAGGTGACTTTGGGCCAATCACACGAGTAGGTGAGTTCTTGTCCCGCCTTAGTATGAAAGCCAGCTGGGTGACTTTGGGCCAATCACACGGAGTAGGTGAGTTCTTGTCCCGTCTTAACATGAAAGCCAGCTGGGTGACTTTGGGCCAATCACACGGAGTAGGTGAATTCTTGTCCCGCCTTAACATGAAAGCCAGCTGAGTGACTTTGGGCCAATCACACGGAGTAGGTGAGTTCTTGTCTCGCCTTAACATGAAAGCCAGCTGGGTGACTTTGGGGCCAATCACATGGAGTAGGTGAGTTCTTGTCCCACCTTAGTATGAAAGCCAGCTGGGTGACTTTGGGCCAATCACACGGAGTAGGTGAGTTCTTGTCCCGCCTTAACATGAAAGCCAGCTGGGTGATTTTGGGCAAGTCCCGCAAGGCGATCCAACTGGTCAGTCCTAGAGGAGATCAACTCTGACTGCTCTTTAGAAGGCTAGATCCTGAAGAGGAAACTCAAAGACTTTGGCCACCTAATGAGAAGGAAGGACTCCCTGGAGAAGAGCCTCATGCTGGGAGTGATGGAGGGCAAAAGAAGAAGAAGGGGGACGGCAGAGAACGAGGTGCTGGGTGGAGTCACTGAAGCAGTCGGCATGAGCTTAAATGGACTCCAGAGGATGATAGAGGACAGGAAGGCCTGGAGGAACGTTGTCCATGGGGTTGCGATGGGTCGGACATGACTTCGCCACTAACAACATGCACAGTGGGGCGTGTCTTCCTTTCTGAATCCAAGTTTCACAACAACCTGTATCAGAAGTGAATGCTGGCTGAGGAATTCTGGGAGCTGAAGTTCACTCCTGGGAAAGTTCTCAAGCTGTTTTAAGTTGCTGTGCCTGTTGGTTTTGCTGCAGAGTTAACACTGGGGAACCCGGCTTGATTCCGATGTGGAATATCCCACCCTTGGATATTTGCAAACATTTTAAGGGCTCAGACAGAATATCGAGCAACACTATTTCTAGAAGGAAAAAACAAACCCTGCCATTGGCAAGAATCCAAATCTCACATTGGACTCGCAGACAGAACAGCTGTTTTGGCAGGAAAGTGAGAATGGAAGTGCCGAACAATTTAGTCAAGGGACAGAGATATCTTAAATCTACCTTTTGGGGAGACGGAGGGCTCTCATTTTGTATGCTAGGAAAAAAAGAAGTGAAAGAGGCGCCCGTGGCCGGGGTCTGTCAGGTGAAGAGCAAGGAGACCCTCGTTCCAATTTGGGCTGTCAGGAGACCATCAAGTGTTTGAACTCCTTTGCAGGGTTGTTCTGAGGATAAACAGGGAAGAGCAAAAGGGATTTTTGAGGTGTTTAGAGGAAATAAAGAAGCTAATCAATCAGTTTCGATCAGAAAGATGGAAAAAGAATTGTTCTCTGGCTTTGATACTTAAATATTATTTTAGGGGTTTTTCTTCTTCTTCTTCTTCTTCTTCTTCTTCTTTTTCCTCCTCCTCCTCCTCCCCTTCCTCCTCTTCTTCTTCTCCTCCTTCTTCTTCTTCATCTTCATCTTCTTCTTCCTCCTCCCCTTCCTCCTCCTCTCCTCTCCTCCTCCTCCTCTTCTTCTTCTTTTTCTTCTTCCTCTCCTCCTCCTCTTCTTCTTTTCTTCTTCTTCTTCTCTTCTTCTTCCTCTTCCCTTCCTCCTCCTCCTCCTCCTCTTCTTCTTCATCTTCATCTTCTTCTTCCTCCTCCCCTTCCTCCTCCTCCTCCTCCTCCTCTTCTTCTTCTTCTTCTTCCTCCTCCTCCTCTTCTTCTTCTTCTTCTTCTTCATCATCTTCTTCTTCTTCTCATCATCATCTTCTTCCTCCTCCTCCTCCTCTTCTTCTTCATCTTCTTCTTCTTCCCCTTCCTCCCCTTCTTCTTCTTCTTCTTCTTCTTCTTCTTCTTCTTCCTCTTCTCCTCCTCCTCCTCCTCCTCCTTCTCTTCCTCCTCCAGCTCCTCCACCTTCTTTTCCTCCTCCTCTTCCTCCACCTACTACTACTACTCCACCTCCTCTCTCCCTCTTCTCTTCTTCTTCCTCCTCCTCCATCTCCTCCCATCCTCCTCCTCTTCCCCTTCCTCCTCCTCCTATTCCACCTCCTCCTCCTCCTCCTACTTCTCCATCTTCTCCTTCCCCTTCTTCCTCCTCCTTCTCCATCTTCTTCCCCTATTTCCCTTTTCCTTCTCCTCCATCTCCTTCTCTTCCTCCTCCCTCCTCCAATTGGTGTGTAATATTGAAGATATTATATAGGGGGGGAGTTCAGTGAAACTATCTCCTTCCACCCCTCCTCCCTTCTTTCTTAGTCTTATATTAAATAGTCAGGCCTTTCCCAAAATTCTTCCTTTATTGTGCAAACGAAGGGATATTCTATGGCTTTTATACGCAAGGAAATGGGCAGAAAGGAGAATTTGCCATAAATCTGATTTCCAGGAGTGGTTTCTCCTCCCTCTACTTCTGCCCGTGGGGGTAGGGGAAGGGAGGGGGGGGGCTTTTCTAATAGGGAGACAATGGGAGCGATTGTCCTGCCACACCCACGCAGGGGGTCTCTATCCCCACCACGGTTTAGCATGTGAAAAGATCAGCGGGAGCGATTCCCTTCACCCTTTCACGGCAAAGGAAATCTTAAACCCTCAGAACGGTGCAGCGTTTGTGGGGGTTCTCCCATTGGCCGAGCCCTTGACTTCAAGGGGCTGAAAACAAAGAAAGGGGGGGGAAATGACATTGGCATAAGAGGATGCAGAGAGGAAAGGGCCAGCTTCAGCCTTAAAACACATCCGGAGGACTCTGCACACATATCCTCCATCACAGATGCACACCTGCGTGGCCTCAACTCAACGCACCGTGTTTTCCTTGCACAAGCTCACTCAGTCCCTCCCCCAAGGGCCACTGCATCCTGGCCCTCCCCCCCCCCCCGACCCACTGTTGTGGCCCACCAGTGGAGCTGGAAGGAGATTCGGATAGTAAGGAAGTTGGGGAGGAACCTGGGCCAGTCCTGGAGTCTGGGGAAGGCTCTGATGAGGGCTCTGTGTCGGAGGCAGAGAGGAGGCCAGAGCCATCTGACAATTACCAGCTGCCTTTGGAGTCGCACATCAGTGAGGCAGAAGAACAGCTGGAGCCTGTTCCCAGTGTGCGCATGCACAGAGATGCCAGATGAAGGGAACAGCTCAAGAACAAGGGTCGACTTGGGAGTAAGGCCACAGGTGGACGATGAATGGCCCCTCCCAGAGGAAATAAAAGAGGAGCGAAAGGGGAGGGGAGCTTACAGGAGACAATTAGTTCACTTAATTGGTTCGTGACTCTCCGAGACTCCTTGCCAGGTTTTGCAGATATCAGCCTGGCAGCTCTCCAAGCCAGATAAGGTCTGTAACTGTAAATCCTCCCTTGAAAGACTTCGCAGGATGTGAATGAGCTGAATTCACAGTCAATTAATAAAAGGGGCTTTTGGGGTCGGGACAAGGAGTTTGCCTCATGCTCTCGGGAAGCTTCGGTCAGAACATGAACATCTGCATGTCAAGCGTGGGGCACCCCATGGAGAACA
>NW_028261381.1:170341656-170450306 GCF_051295495.1 Thamnophis sirtalis | reverse complement strand
CAAGTTTGGACACTCCCACTCTAAAGAGTCAACTTGACAAGTTCCTCCAGTAGGTTGTGGGTTCCCAACTTTCAACTTCTGTTAATGCAGTGTTTTCAACCACTGTGCCGCGGCACACTAGTGTGCCGTGACATAGTGTAAGGTGTGCCGTGGGAAAATTACTTTATATATAGTCAATATAGGCACAGAGTTAAAATTTTTAACATTTTCTAATGGTGGTGTGCCTCGTGATTTTTTTCATGAAAAAAGTGTGCCTTTGCACAAAAAGGTGAAAAACACTGTGTTAATGTAACTTTTGGGGTCCTGGGTGCTCTCGGAGCTTAGCTGTTTCCTTGCAGACGTTTCCTTACCCAGCTAGGTAACATCATCAGTCCTAGTGCTTCTGATGTGCCAGCACTAATGATAACAGGCAGATTAGCCTCCAGAAGGAATGAGGCCCTGGCAAAAATCTCAGAAGGGACACTCCCTAGTTTCTTGGAATTGTATAGGTGAGGGCCGGAGTGAGATACAATATGTACTTTTAGACTTGCAAGATTCTGTTAATGTAACTTTGGAGGTCCCAATTTTATGCCATTTTTGCCATTTAACTTCTAGTTTCCAGTAAAAAGGACCCCTGTAGCAATCAACAAGTTTATCAAAACTGCAGCATTTGCTTGAAGCTACTGCAAAAAAGGTCATAACATTGGTTGTGGTGACATGGTGATCCACTTAATGACCTTCAGGACTATACAGTTAACGGTCATCAGTCGAGGGACTAGCCTCCTACCGACACCAATTCATATATGAATCAGCTTAGGCCAGGGGTACCAAACTTGATTTCATTGCACCAAGTATGTATTTTCGTCCAAACTTTTAAACTTTTGGACATGTCCACCATATATGATAAAATGAACCTATTGATTGATTGCATTTCCAACATTTAGCAGATCTATTTTTATACATCTTAGCCCAATCTTGTTGGTGCAAAGTACCATCTATAAAACATTTTATACAAGTTTTCTTTGTATGCAATTGACATCGTCAGTTTAATATTTCTATCCCACAGTTTCTGCTACTTCTCAAATTCTATTGCATATCCAAAGTCTTTGGCCCAGGCAATCATTGTCTCTTTTACCAGTTCACTTTCAAGTTTAATACTTAGTATATAACAGTATAAATTCTTTATCACTTTTTCATCTGTCTAGTTAATATCTAGTCTAACTCTGTTAACTCTTTATTAAAACCATACATTTTAGCATATTTCTGATAGCGTGATTGTATCGGCATTTGTGGCCACCATGCTACATCTGTCCCTTGATGAAAACTTGATTTCAGGTGGTATTCAGCCAGTTCTGACCAGTTCTGGAGAACTGGTAGTGGAAAGTGTTGAGTAGTTCGGAGAACCGGCAAATAGGCTGGCCACGCCCCCGCTGCCTTCCAGCGTCCCAGCTGATCATCTTTTGTTGCCCTGAACAGGAGAACGGAGCTGGAAAGCAAGTTAGTGGGGTGGGGAGGGAACGGGATTTTGCAGCATCCTTCCCCTGCCACGCCCAACAAGCCACACCCACACCAAGCCATGCCCACAGAACCGGTAGTAAAAAAAATTGAATCCCACCACTGGCTGCATCAGGGTTGTGTTTGACCTCGGGGGCGCGGGGTTGGCGTGGCCAGGGTGGATGTGGCCAGCTCAACGTCACTCAAGTCGGGCACCTGTGGCACATGCAGCCCTCCCAAGTTCTGCTTTCACTGTGGGCCAGTCCTTCACTGTTTTTAGGGCACCCACATGGGCCAGATCTAAGCACCCTATCAGCCGGATCCGGCCTCCGGGCTTTGAGTTGACACCCCTAGCTTAGGCCATTTTATACAATACAATAGCAGAGTTGGAAGGGACCTTGGAGGTCTTCTAGTCCAACCCCCTACCTAGGCAGGAAACCCTATACCGTTTCAGACAGATGGCTTTCCAACATCTTCTTAAAGACTTCCAGTGTTGGGGCATTCACACCTTCTGGAGGCAACTTCTGTTCCACTGATTAATTGTTCTCACTGTCAGGAAATTTCTCCTCAGTTCTAAGTTGCTTCTCTCCTTGATTAGTTTCCACCCATTGCTTCTTGTTCTACCCTCAGGTGCTTTGGAGAATAGTTTGACTCCCTCTTCTTTGTGGCAGCCCCTGAGATATTGGAAGACTGCTATCATGTCTCCCCCACTCCTTCTTTTCATTAAACTAGACATACCCAGTTCCTGCAACTGTTCTTCATATGTTTTAGTCTCCAGTACCCTAATTATCTTTGTTGCTCTTCTCTGCACTCTTTCTAGAGTCTCCACATCTTTTCTACATCGTGACGACCAAAATTGAATGCCGTATTCCAAGTGTGGCCTTATCAAGGCATTATAAAGTGGTATTAACACATCATGGGATCTTGATTCTATCCCTCTGTTTATGCAGCCTAGAAATGTGTTGGCTTTTTTGGCAGCTGCTGCACACGGCTGGCTCCTATTTCAATGGTTGTCCACTAGGACTCCAAGATCCCTTTCACAGTTACTACTGTTGAGCAAGGTACCACCTATACTGTACCTGTGCATTTTGTTTTTCTTGCCTAAATGTAGAACCTTACTCTTTTCACCATTGAATTTCATTTTATTAGATAGTGCCCAATGTTCAAGTTTGTCAAGATCCTTCTGTATCTTCAGCGTGTCTTCTGGAGTGTTGGCTATTCCTGCCAGCTTGGTGTCATCTGCAAATTTGATGAGTTCCCCATTTATTCCCTCATCCAAATTTTGATGATGTCATTTCTTACTTCCTTCAAACACAACTTCAGCAAGGGGATTTTGGAGCTGTCTCGGATTTACAGGTGCGACCAAAAGTGATTTGCGATTCTCTCGCACGATGCTTCTGGGTACCACCCTTCTGCTTTCCAGAAGCATCCGAGGAGATAGATTTCCCCTTGTTTTCCGTCGTCAAACAAAACCTGCTGTGTTTTTCTGTCTTCTGTTGTGTCTGGCCTGCGTGAGAGAATTTTATATATCAATTCTTTTTTTTTTTCCTTTTGCCCGTGTGACGGGAGGTGGAGAAGAGCCCCCGTTTTGCCCATCGATGGCAAATTAGTGGTGCACTCCACCGAGAGTGTTCGAACCCCCCTCGTTTTAATTACAGTGATTTGGCAGGCCCTGCTGCGGGAATTACATGAACACAGCAGGAGCCTTCCCAGGTGTCATCATCTTAAAACTCGGTCGACATTTTACAGAGAGAATGGCTTTAAATGATAACAAATTAACAGGAAACGCGCCCGCACAGAGCTGTTCGAGGCTGTCAGAGCTGAAAGGCACATCTGCAGGAGGCTTCACCTAGACCGCCATGTCAGCTTGGGACATCTGGGTCCAGGTGTCATTGGAAAAGTTGGGAACAGCCACGTGAATTTGGGAGCAGAACAGTACAGAATAAACAAGAGTTGGGAGGGACCTTGGAGGTCTTCTAGTCCAAACTTCTACCATGATTGGAAAAAGTGGCTGTCCAATCCCTTCTTAAGAACCTCCAGTGTTGGAGCACCTACAACTTCTGGAGGCAAGTTGTTCCCGTGACCCATCAAAACCACGCTCGACTAAGCCGCGCCCAATTAAACCGCGTCGCTGACGTCATCAACAGGGCGACAACAGCCAGCGCGGAGAAAGAAGGGCACTTTAAATAGCGCTTTGAAAGCAAGCCGATTGAACTTAAGGTAAGGGTTAGGTTTAGCGTTAGGGTTAGGTTTAGGGTTAGGTTAAGGGTTAGGGTTAGGTTTAGGGTTAGGTTAAGAGTTAGGATTAGGTTTAGGGTTAGGTTAAGGGTTAGGTTTAGGGTTAGGTTTAGGGTTAGGTTAAGGGTTAGGTTTAGGGTTAGGTTTAGGGGGGTTAGGTTTAGGGGTTAATTTTAGGTTTAGGGTTTACAGCGTGCTTCTGTCTCCGCGCTATTGTCGCCCTGTTGATGACGTCAGCTACGCGGTTTAGTCGAGCGCGGTTTTGTGGTGGAACCAGTCGTTCCACTGGTTAATTGTTCTCACTGTCAGAAAGTTTCTCCTTAGTTCTAGATTAGCGGTTCCCAACCTTTTTTTGACCATGCTCTACCAAAGCATCACTAAAACCCTGATGCTCCCTGTCCCCATTGACATATAATTCTTACTATTCAAAAAGTGAACTCACGCGGAAGAAGCCTAAAAGGCCATTAACTTGGTTTAAGCAAGGTTCCAAAGAACGTGGCATCTGTGAAAGAGAAAAATGAAAAGATGAAAGACAGTAGGGAGTACTGAGGAACTTAAAAAATAATAGCTCATTTTCTAATTGCCCCCATTAAAAATCAAATTGCCCCCCTGTGGGGCGTGGGGCCCATGTTGGGAGCCACCATTCTAGGTTGTTTCTCTCCTTGATTAGTTTTAATCCATCCATTGCTTCGTCTGACCTTCAGGTCAGTGGTGGGTTTCAAACTTTTTTAGAACCTCTTCTGTAGGTGTGGCCTGCTTTGTGGGAGTGGCTTGCTGGACATGTGACTGGGTGGGAGTGGCTTGCCAGCCATGTGACCGGTTGGGAGTGGCTTGCCAGCCATGTGACTGGGTGGGCGTGGCCAACTTGTAAAATGTGGTGAAACTCACTTAACAACGCTCTTGCTTAGCAACCAAAATGTTGGCTCAGAAACATTTGAAACACGCAAGTCTTAAAGCTGTCAAGTTACAAGACCTTTGCACCACTAACCCTTTAGGAAAAAAAAAAACCCAGGGGTGTTCAAACTTGACAGCTTTAAGACTTGTGGACTTCAACTCCCAGAATTCCTCCTCAAGTCATGTTGGCTCAGAAAGTCTTACATTTGAAGCACGCAAGTCTTAAAGCTGTCAAGTTACAAGACCCTTGCACCCCTAACCCTTTAGAAAAGAAAAACCTCAGAGTTGTTCAAACTTGACAGCTTTAAGACTTGTGGACTTCAACTCCCAGAATTCCTCCTCTCACTCTTCATCTTGATGATGTGCAGACGGGCGGGGGGAGGGAGCTGGAACCGGTTCTAAACGGCACTGTAGATTTGTGGAACCTCTTCTATAGAAGGGGTTAGAACTGGCAGGAACCCACCCCTGCTTCAGGTGCCTTGGAGAATAGTTTGACTCCCTCTTTTTTGTGGCAATCCCTGAGATATTGGAAGGCTGCTATCATGTCTCCCTGAGTCCTTCTTTTCATTCAACATTAGACATACCCAGTTCCTGCAACCGTTCTTCATATGTTTTAGCCTCCAGTCCCCTAATTACGTTGCAGCTCTTCTCCGCACTCTTTCTAGAGTCTCTATGTCTTGTTTTGCAATGTGGCAGCCTCTAGTCCAGTGATGGTGAATCTTTTCAGCACCAAGGGCCGCGCTGCAGAAAAGCCAAACTTCCAGGTTCTGGTGCACATGTGCACCCAACAATCAGCTGGCCGGTGCACATGCGCACACTGATTTTTGGCACTGCTGCATGCATGAAGGACAGCTGACTGTCACACGCACATGCAGGCCTCAGAAACCCAGAAGACAAACAGACAAGGACTCACATGCCAGGGGGCATGGCTTTGCATGCCATCTTGGGCACACGTGCCATAGATTCCCCATCATGGCTCTAGTCCTGGGATGGCGAACCTATGATGCCCGTGCCACAGGTGCCACACAGAGCCATTTGTCAGGATATGTGAGGCGTTGCCCTGAGTTCAGGCTTTTTGAAAGCCATTTTTCGCCCTCCCCAGTCTCCAGGGGCTTTATAGGAGCTTGGGGAGGGCAGAAACAGTCTCTCCTCCCCCCCCCCCCCGGAGGCTGCAGGAGCTTCCCTGAAGCCTCCGGAGGACTAAAAACCAGCCCTACGGGCAAACCGAAAGTTTGGGAACGGACTTCCGGTTTGCTCATAGGATCAGTTTTAGTCCTCTGGAGGCTTCAGGGAAGCCTCCTGAAGGTCCCTGAAGCCTCTGGAGGGCCCCTGGGTGGGGGTGGAAGGCTGTTTTTGCCCTCCCCAGGCTCCTATAAAGCCTTTGGAGCCTGGGGAAGGAGAAAAAAGCATGCAAAAATGGGGGTCATGCCTGTCATGCGTGTATGCGCACTTGGGGGTCGTGCGTTGCATTATGGGTGTGGCACGCCCGCACACGACCCCCCCCTGCGCTATCCCCCCTTATGGCACGCGAGTCAAAAAAGATTCACCATCACCATCACTAGTTTATAATAGTCTAACCTTTCTAGTTTTCTTCCCATGCTTTATCCCCTCCATCCCCCGTCAGTGCAGGGAAAAAAATGGTAAATTGTAAGCTGGTGAATATTGTTTCCCTTATTTCTATTTATTTATTTCATAAGTTTCCAGCCATTGTTTCAAGCAGTGTCAAAGCCTGCCTACCCCAACAGTGGCCTCCAAGATGCCCAAAAGACAGGCATGAAGATAATAAGTTTTTTCCAGAGTGCTCCTGAAACAGACGTACCATTAAGGTCACCCATAGTGAAATTTTGTTTTAAGGGTGTAATCGAGGCAACAGGCTGTCCCACGTTTGAAAATGTCCTAAATCGGTGTGCCTCAACCCTCCTTGTGTGCCCAATCGAACTTGGCCAAGAAAGAGTATTCTATTCTCTCAGTTGAGCCCAACTTTTCCGTTGCTAAGCGAGGCAGTTGTTAAGAGGGTTTTGCCCCGTTTTATGACCTTTCTTTCTCACTTAAGTGAATCACTGCAGTTGTTCAGTTAGTAACACAGCTCTTAAGCGAATCTAGCTTCCCCATTCACTTTGCTTATCAGAAAGTCAAAAATGATTGTAAATTTAATCTCTTCCTTGGGTAGTAGTGTGATATACGCTTCTGACCATGACTTCGGTATTTGGCTCTCAGACATCACTTCATTCATGACTTGTAGGAGTGGAAGGGTCAATATTTCTTCAAATGTTCTGTAGAATTCCACAGGTAGTCCATCTGGTCCTGGAGCTTTCCCATTGTTTTGTTTTTTAAGTGCCTCTGTTAGTTCCATCATTGTTATTTTACTTTCTAACATTGTTCTAGTTTCATCTGGTACCTGGGGGAGATTGGCATCTTGTAGGTACTTTTTAACCCGTCCCTCCTCCACCTTCTCTTGTTCATAGAGTTTAACATAGTAGTCTTGTATAATATATTTTTTCAGTGTTTCCATACTGAATTTCTCCTTGTTTATCTCTTAGTTGCAGTATTTTCTTTGTTTCTCTCTCTTTTTTCATCTTATATGCCAACCACCTGCCTGGCTTGTTCGCATTTTCAAAATAATTCTGTTTGGCACCTCTAATTTTTTGTGCCAGTTCTTCTGGGGTGCTTAAATCTGGCCCGGAAATATCAAAGGACTGGCCCGCGGTGCCTCTGCCAACCAAAACGGGCCATGGGGAGACCGCGTGCGCCACCCACGTGGCCCGTTTTCGGTTTCCAGAAGCCACGCCCACTGGGACCACCCTCCTCCTTGCCCCCCCCGTGGCCCTCCGAGGTCAAACGCAATGAAATCGAGTTTGACATCCCTGCGTTCGGAGGCTGGTGTTCTCTTTTAATCGTCTCGTCATCTGTTGTTGACTGCCGAGGCTTTCGCCCGTGCGAGAGGCGCCACCGTACAAATCAAATAAATCAAATACATAAGTAAATAAATATCATTTGCATAACGACATCATTACACAAATGACATCCATCACGAGAAATCCGGTTCATTGCGCACACAAAGGCAGCCCCACAAACCGAGATTTCGCTCCTGTTCGGAAAGACTAGAGGAAGAAGGCAATCAATTAGGGGAACCTTTGTTAAAACGAGAAGCAAAGAAATCCTTTGTTTTGCCTGCTATATTTTGCCATTAGAGATCCATTTCTGCAGAAGGCCTGAAATTTAAATATTACAAGAAAAGGGGGGGGGAGGAAACAACAACATCTAGACAACATTATTATTTCTTTCTCTCGTATCAGCTTTCTTAAAGTCACCTCCAAATGTGCTTTTGGACGTTGTCATGCGACACAGTGGGGTTTTGTTTAATCTTTTTGCAGCTTTTTGTAACTCTCGGAACTTGCTTCGAATGATGAGAGGCTAGAAATTGTGTCTCAGAAACAGGGCATATCATCATATTTTGGTTTGCAAAGACATCATGCAGTTTGCGATGGCTCTTTTCTCCAATTCCCCTTCTAATTGTAGCAGAGAATGCGTGCTAAGTATCCCATCACACGATGAGTCAGCTTTTCCTGGTGGACTCCTCTAAGAGGTCTGTGTCAATTGGCCGCAGCCAATTTTGCCATGGCCAACTCAGAGGGATAGAATCAAGATCACGTGAAGGGTTAATACCACTTTATAATGCCTTGGTAAGGCCACACTTGGAGTATTGCATCCAGTTTTGGTCACCACGATGTAAAAAAGGTGTGGAGATTCTAGAACATGAATGTCAAACACATTGAGGGCCGCATCAGGGTTGTGTTTGACCTCGGGGGTGGTGGTGGAGGTGGCCAGGGTGGGCATGGCCAGCATAATGTCACTCGTGTCAGGGGGGGGCAGCTGTGTTGGCCCGAGCACTCTGCCAGCGAAAACAGGTGTCAGACATTTTCGGCTGTGGAAAAATGGGAGGTGGGATTATATGGAGTATGGGCAGAGGTGGGTTGCTCCTGGTTCGGCCCAGTTTGGCCAAACCGGTAGTGGTGATTTGGCTTGGGTCGCAGAACCAGCAGCAACCCAGGCTGGCCACGCCCCCGAACTGGTTCCCTGGTCTCCTCTGTCATTGCAGGCATATTTCTGTGCACGCGCAGAACAATTTACTGTCAACTCCACATGCGTGAGCAACACATGCGCAGTTGACTGTAGTGCGCGCGAAGCGAACTGGTACCAACCAGTACAGGAATCCACCCCTGAGTATGGGAGATACATAGTCAAAATAACATTCCTTTCTCAGAGAGTCAACGACACTTTGCTCTGCAGATGCAATGGTGTGACTGGGAGGCATCCCCAGTTGGGACGGTGCATGATTGGACCATGTGATGGACATGTGGGTGCTGGATAGGGACCTGAACTTATATTTGGGTGGGGAAAACCCGGAAACCTACAGATTCAGGTTTTCCCAGATGTGCCAATATGACATCTGTAATACAATGGAACTTTGAGGAAGCTCGAGCCTTGGAGTCTTCTTCCGTTGAGGATGTTACTTGGAGCCCTGACATTAACCCGAATCTCCTCGAGCTCCTGAGTTCCATTTTCGGCTGCAACTGCCTCTTGCAGCCCTCTGCCAGCGAAAACAGAGCTTGGGAGGGCTGCACACAAGCTCTGTTTTTGCTGGCAGAGGCACCGTGGGCCAGCCCTTTGCTGTTTCCAGGCCGATCCCCGTGGGCCAGATCTAAGCACCCTGTGGGCTGGATCCACATCCCAGCCCTTGAGTTTGACACCCTGCTCTAGAAAGAGTGCAGAGAAGAGCAACAAAGATGATTAGGGGACTGGAGGCCAAAACATATGAAGAAAATTTGGAGGAGCTGCTGCCACCACGGAGACCGGGAAGCGACAACAGAGGGATAGAATCGTCAGGCGTTACAGTATTCCCAAAGATCATTTAGTCCAGCCTGCTGGAAAGGGAAAAAAAATATCTTTATGATAATCCCCACAACTTCTGAAGACAGACTGTTCCATGGATCTGTTGGGAAGTTTTTCCTTATATTTAAGCAAATCTCTAACTCGGGGGTGTTCAACCTTGGCAATTTTTAAGGCTTGAGGACTTCAACTCCCAGAATTCTGGGAGTTGATGTCCACAAACCTTAAAGTTGCCAAGGCTGGACATCTCTGATCTAAGATCAATGTTTATCAACCTAGAAAGAGTGCAGAGAAGAGCAACAAAGAGCATTAGGAAACTGGAGGCTAAAACATATGAAGAACGGTTGCAGGAACTGGGTATGTCTAGTTTAATGAAAAGAAGGACTAGGGGAGACATGATAGCAGCCTTCCAATATCTCAGGGGCTGCCACAAAGAAGAAGGAGTCAAACTATTCTCCAAAGCATCCGAGGGCAGGAGAATAAGCAATGAATGGAAACTAATCAAGGAGGAAAAATTGTCTTTTGGGAAAAAAGGTATCATTGAGTCTACACAGGTAGTCCCTGACTTACTACCATTCATTTAGTGGCCACTCAAAGTTACAAGGGCAGTGGAAAAAAAGTGACATGACCATTTTGCCCACGTTATGGCCATTGCAGCATCCTCGTGCTCATGTAATCAAAATTCAGACACGTGGCAACTGACTCCTGTTTCCGTCGGTTGCAGTGTCCCGGGATCATGCGATCCCTTTTTTTGCGAACCTCTAATAAACAAAGTCAGGAGGGAAGCCAGATTCACTTAACAACCATGTTACTACTGCTATGATTCACTTAATGGAGGCCCACTCAAAGGCAAAAAGATATCACGATACGTCACGATACGTCACGTGACATGATTGAGTTTGACTTCCATGACTTAATACCAAAAAAAGGTCGTAAAACGGAGCAAAACTCTCACTTAATTGTCTTGCTGACGGAAATTTTGGGCTCAGTTCTGGTCGTAGGTCAAGGACTGATTCAATGATCAGATTGGGGTTAAAGCTGGGAGTCTTATAGCTTACAAAAGTAAATAGGAAACTGTTAGGTAAGCTCCCTGTTGGGAGAGCGAGTACGTTAAGAGAAGCGTTGTGAGAGTTGTGTTGGAGAACACACAAACCAGCATTCACAGACCCTGCAGTTTAAATAGGCTTTAAACAGTCCAAGTCATACACGGATAAGACAGTCAGTCATCAATGTCTTTCAGTTAAGGGATAATCCAATTAACATAGTCCAATAATCATACAATCAGTTCAGTACTCAAAGTTTGCTTGCAGTTGCAAAACTTACAATAGCTCACGGCACTTTCTAACATCCAACTTCCAAAACACTCAGATCAGATCAGCCCAGCATCTAACAAACAGAGGGCTAACGGTCATTCTGGCTCCCTCTTATGGCCGATTGGGGAAAACAGCAACCAATCACATTTTATAGTATGATTTAAAGAAACAGGTACAACATTGTTACATGATTTATATATTGCCAACCCAACCGTTAGATTATATTACTAACAGAAACTCTGCTTGGTTTAAGCAACTTCCCTTCCAGGTGTTCGTGAAAAATAGGTTAAACATTTCCTATCCAACAGCCTAACAGGTCTAATCCTGCTTAAATGTTCAAACCTCTCCAAGGTTGCAAAAGAGAGAATTTCTGTAGCTGAGGGTGAATCAGGGGTGGGATTCTGCCGGTTCGGGTGAACTGGGTGCTAATTTTGCATGTGATTTGCTGAACTGGTTGTTGTAGGGACCGGCTGGCCCCGCCCACCCCTCCCCTCTCAGGAGTCTCCATATGGCCTTTTCATCAAGCCAGGTAAGCACAAGTACCGCATGGAGGCTTTGGGAGGGTGAAAAACCAGCCTACTGGAAGTTCAGAAATGGGCCTGTTTCTGGCTTCCGGAGGGCCTCTAGAGCCCAGGGGAGGGTGTTTTTGCCCTCCCGGACCCTGGGGAGGGCAAAAACGTACCCACCCCCTGTCATGAGGAGGCCATGCCCCCCCATGGCCACACACCCCCAAGCAACTGGGCAGAGAACTGGTTGCTAAAATGTTTCAATCTCACCCCTGTTGTGAATTTCTTGGTGATCGCTGAGCCCAGTAGTATTCTTGCAGACATTTCATTACCCAACTAGGTAACATCATCAGGGTGAGAGGAAGCTGCCTATTCCACATTCATCCTGGCAATGTGTTTTTTTTAAAAAATGTTTCAGGTCTAACCAACCTCCTCTCTTAATCGTCTCTTCTATTCCAGCTTTTGCAGCCATGTTTCATACATCTTGCTTTCTGATCCCACTTCCTCCTGCTTGAAGGATCACTCGTGGTTGCTTCTTCTGAAGGGGGATCCACCGGGATCCACCAGGGCGGGTTAAAAGGCAAGGCACCCTCAAGCTTGTGGGTGCCTGAAGTGGATGTCGGAGCCATTGATTTGGTGCAAAGCATCTTCGCGTTGCGTTTGGCAATTTGATGGCTTTGGATTGATTAGGAAACCAGGCCTGCAGAAGCCGCATAGAGCACTAATTAGACCCGGGGGATGCGGTGATCAAGGATGGCCAAGACACAATTGATTAAACATCCTAGCAAATTACGCTGCCATCTCGCCCGCCCCTTTGGCGTGCAATTCCTTTCAATCAGAAGCGTTTTCCAAGGGTGCCTGCAGGGAGACCGGCAAAGGAGAAAGATGGCTTTCTCCCTCATGTTGGCCGAACCCCTGATGGCCATTTTCTCAAATAATTAACACTTTGCTTGTAATCAAAGCAAAGATCTCTGCCCTCAGCAGCTTACAATTTGCTTCCCCCACCCCCCACCCCCAAGAGTGTCAAGGGGATTGGGCGGGGGGAAACGACAAACAAAGCAGTGGAATAAAGCTAGTGGGGTATCAAACTCGATTTCATTGAGGGCCGCATCAAGATTGTGTTTGACCTCGGGGTGGTGGGTGGAGTGGGTGTGGCCTGGTTGGGCATGGCCAGCTTGACGTCACTCGTGTCAAGGGCACCTGTGGTGGCCCGAGTGCTTTGCCAGAGAAAACAGGCTCCCGAGCTCCATCTTCGGCTGCCACGGCCTCCTGCAACCCTCTGCCAGCGAAAATGGAGCTTGGGTTAGGAGCACCATGGGTCAGTCCACTGCTTCCAGGCTGGCCCTACAGGGTCATATCCAGCCCTTAAGTTTGACACCTCTGGACTATTACAGACTACAGGTTACTGTTCTGACCCCCTCCTCCAGCCAGTAACGAAAGCCGAGACATGCTTAATGAGAATGTCCTTTAATAGCAAGTCCAGACTCTCAGTGGCTGAAAGCCAAGTAAACAAACAGATAAGGACCTTGGCAGCAAGTCCAACAAACCTTGGCAGCAATTCAAACAAACTCTGGCAGCAGTCCAGTCTGCCAAGTTAGTTTCTCTTTAGCCCAAGCATTGACTTCTGAAAGAAGGGCGTGGCACAAGCAGTCTCTTTTATAGTCTGGAGAGGAGCCCAATGACCATCAGCTGAGCGTAATTACCTCCTGTAATTACGTAGTTGTTCTTGACGCCGAGTAGCTCTTCAACGGCATTCATCCTGGAACAACTCACTGTTGGTTTTTGGATCACTCTCCCTTGTCTCCTCCCCACTGATCCAAGGCTCAGGCGCTACCTGGTGGCCGACCAGTCTCTCTGCATCCTGCTCGGAGTCGGAACCCTGTCCAGGGTCCTCCACATCCACCAGGGCCGACTCATAGGGCCCCTTGCTGTTGGAGTCTGGTGGCAGCTCCAATGGCTCCTGCTGGGCCACAACAGGTTACCATATTGTAAAAAAGATGTGGAGACTCTAGAAAGAGTGCAGAGAAGAGCCACAAAGATGATTAGGGAGTTGGAGGCTAAAACATAGGAAGAACAGTTGCAGGAACTGGGTATGTCTAGTCTAATGAAAAGAAGGACCAGGGGAGACATGATAGCAGTCTTCCAATATTTGAGAAGCTGCCACACAGAAGAGGGAGGGTCAACCTATTCTCCAAAGCACCAGAAGGCAAGACAAAAAAAAGGCAGCCTAATCAAGGAGAGAGGCAGCCTAGAACTAAGGAGAAATTTCCTGACAGTTAGAACAATTAATCAGTGGAACAGCTTGCCTCCAGAAGTTGTGGGTGCTCCATCACTGGAGGTTTTTAAGAAGAGATTGGACAGCCACTTGTCTGAAATGATGTAGGGTTTCCTGCTTGAGCTGGAGGTTGGACTAGGAGACCCTTCCGACTCTGTTATTCAGTTAATCAGACTGTCAAGTCTGAGGAGATGGTGGGAATCTATGGGAAGAAAAGCTAGAAGGGATTCTAGCTACATCATGGAGCTGTGTTTTAATTCATGATCTGTAATGACCCTGTAGAGTCCATTCTATACAGTGGTGAGATTCAATTTTTTTTACTACTGGTTCTGTGGGTGTGGCATGCATGGCTTGTTGGGCATGTCTTATTGGGTATGGCATGGGAAGGTTACTGTAAAATCCCAATTCCCTCCCGATCAGCTGGGACTCAGGAGGCAGAGTATAGATGGGGCGGGGCCAGCCAGAGGTGATACTTACCAGTTCTCCTCAACTACTCAAAATTTCCACTATCGGTTCTCCAGAACTGGTCAGAACCGGCTGAATAGCACCTCTGATTCTATACTCTTCCCCCAGCAGCAGACTTTTGGTATGATGGCAAATGATAGACGGTGAAATGCGTAGTTGTGTGGTTTGTAAGTCACTGTGGTTTTGGCACCAGGCGACAAACTAGGGGACTGTGAGTTCCGCCTTAACATGAAAGCCAGCTGGGTGACTTTGGGCCAATCACACGGAGTAGGCGAGTTCTTGTCCCGCCTTAACATGAAAGCCAGTTGGGTGACTTTGGGCCAATCACACGGAGTAGGTGAGTTCTTGTCCCTCCTTAACATGAAAGCCAGCTGGGTGACTTTGGGCCAATCACACGGAGTAGGTGAGTTCTTGTCCCGCCTTAGTATGAAAGCCAGCTGGGTGACTTTGGGCCAATCACATGGAGTAGGTGAGTTCTTGTCCCGCCTTAACATGAAAGCCAGCTGGGTGACTTTGGGCCAATCACACCGAGTAGGTGAGTTCTTGTCCCGCCTTAATATGAAAGCCAGCTGGGTGACTTTGGGCCAATCACACGGAGTAGGTGAGTTCTTGTCCCACCTTAACATGAAAGCCAGCTGGGTGATTTTGGGCGAGTCCCGCAAGGCGACCGGTCAGTCCTAGAGGAGATCAACCCTGACTGCTCTTTAGAAGGCCAGATCCTGAAGAGGAAACTCAAAGACTTTGGCCTCCTAATGAGAAGAACGGACTCCCTGGAGAAGAGACTCATGCTGGGAATGATGGAGGGCAAAAGAAGAAGAAGGGGACGGCAGAGAATGAGGTGGCTGGATGGAGTCACTGAAGCAGTCGGTGTGAGTTTGAATGGACTCCAGAGGATGGTAGAGGACAGGAAGGCCTGGAGGAACGTTGTCCATGGGGTTGCGATGGGTCGGACATGACTTCGCCACTAACAACATGCACAGTGGGGCGTGTCTTCCTTTCTGAATCCAAGTTTCACAACAACCTGTATCAGAAGTGAATGCTGGCTGAGGAATTCTGGGAGTTGAAGTTCACTCCTGGGAAAGTTCTCAAGCTGTTTTAAGTTGCTGTGCCTGTTGGTTTTGCTGCAGAGTTAACACTGGGGAACCCGGCTTGATTCCGATGTGGAATATTCCCACCCTTGGATATTTGCAAACATTTTAAGGGCTCAGACAGAATATCGAGCAACACTATTTCTAGAAGGAACGAAAAAAAACCCTGCCATTGGCAAGAATCCAAATCTCACATTGGACTCGCAGACAGAACAGCTGTTTTGGCAGGAAAGTGAGAATGGAAGTGCCGAACAATTTAGTCAAGGGACAGAGATATCTTAAATCTACCTTTTTGGGAGACGGAGGGCCCTCATTTTGTATGCTAGGAAAAAAAGAAGGGAAAGAGGCGCCCGTGGCCAGGGTCTGTCAGGTGAAGAGCAAGGAGACCCTCGTTCCAATTTGGGCTGTCAGGAGACCATCAAGTGTTGTGAACTCCTTTGCAGGATTGTTCTGAGGATAAACAGGGAAGAGCAAAAGGGATTTTTGAGGTGTTTAGAGGAAATAAAGAAGCTAAATTGATCATTTTCGATCAGAAAGATGGAAAAAGAATTGTTCTCTGGCTTTGATACTTAAAATATTATTTTAGAGGTTTTTTTCTTTTTCTCCTTCTCCTTCTCCTTCTCCTTCTCCTTCTCCTTCTCCTTCTCCTTCTTCTTCTTCCTCCTCCTCCTCCTCCTCCTCCTCCTCCTCCTCCCATTCTTCTTCTTCTTCTTCTTCTTCTTCTTCTTCTTCTTCTTCTTCTTCTTCTTCTTCTTCTTCTTCTTCTTCTTCTTCTTCTTCTTCTTCTTCTTTCTCTTCTTCTCCTCCCCGCAGGGATTCGGACCCTCACCTCTCTCCAGGCCTTCCGAAAAGCCGTCCAAACCTGGCTTTGCCAACAGGCCTGGGGGTGATGAGTTCCCTCCCCTCTCGACATGTATGGTTGTGCGACTGTTGTTTACTTTTATTATTTGTATTTTGTTTTTTATGTTCCCCTTTTCCCCCCTTGAATTGTTTGCTGCCCTGAGTCCTCCCGGAGAAGGGCGGCATACAAATAATAAAATTCTATTCTTCTATTCTATTCTCCTCCTCCTCCTCCTCCACCTCCTCCTCCTTCTCTTCCTCCTCCATCTCCTCCACCTTCTTTTCCTCCTCCTCTTCCTCCACCTACTACTACTTCTCCATCTCCTCCCTCCCCCTTCTCTTCTTCTTCCTCCTCCTCCATCTCCTCCCATCCTCCTCCTCTTCCCCTTCCTCCTCCTCCTATTCCACCTCCTCCTCCTCCTACTTCTCCATCTTCTCCTCCCCTTCCCCTTCTCTTCTTCCTCCTCCTCCTCCTCCTTCTCCATCTCCTTCCCCTATTTCCCTTTTCCTTCTCCTCCATCTCCTTCTCTTCCTCCTCCCTCCTCCAATTGGCGTGTAATATTGAAGATATTATATAGGGGGGGGAGTTCAGTGAAACTATCTCCTTCCACCTCTCCTCCCCTCTCTCTTAGTCTTATATTAAATAGTCAGGCCTTTCCCAAAATTCTTCCTTTATTGTGCAAGCGAAGGGATATTCTATGGCTTTTATACGCAAGGAAATGGGCAGAAAGGAGAATTTGCCATAAATCTGATTTCCAGGAGTGGTTTCTCCTCCCTCTACTTCTGCCCGTGGGGGTAGGGGAAGGGAGGGGGGGGGCTTTTCTAATAGGGAGACAATGGGAGCGATTGTCCTGCCACACCCACGCAGGGGGTCTCTATCCCCACCACGGTTTAGCATGTGAAAAGATCAGCGGGAGCGATTCCCTTCACCCTTTCACGTCAAAGGAAATCTTAAACCCTCAGAACGGTGCAGCGTTTGTGGGGGTTCTCCCATTGACTTCAAGGGGCTGAAAACAAAGAAAGGGGGGGAAATGACATTGGCATAAGAGGACGCAGAGAGGAAAGGGCCAGCTTCAGCCTTAAAACACATCCGGAGGACTCTGCACACATATCCTCCATCACAGATGCACACCTGCGTGGCCCCAACCCAACGCACCGTGTTTTCCTTGCACAAGCTCACCCTGGCACTCCCCCAAGGGCCACTGCATCCTGGCCCTCCCCCCCCCTGACCCACTGTTGTGGCCCACCAGTGGAGCTGGCAGGAGATTTGGACAGTAAGGAGGTTGGGGAGGAACATGGGCCAGTCCTGGAGTCTGGGGAAGGCTCTGATGAGGGCTCTGTGTCGGAGGCAGAGAGGGGACCAGAGCCGTCTGACAATTACCAGCTGCCTTTGGAATCGCACATCAGTAAGGCAGATGAACAACTGGAGCCTGTTCCCAGTGTGCACATGCACAGAGATGCCAGATGAAGGGAACAGTTCAAGAACAAGGGTTGACTTGGGAGTAAGGCCACAGGTGGACGATGAATGGCCCCTCCCAGAGGAAATAAAAGAGGAGCAAAAGGGGAGGGGAGTTTGCAGGAGACAATTAGTTCGCTTAATTGGTTTGTGACTCTCCGAGACTCCTTGCCAAGTTTTGCAGATATCGGCCTGGCAGCTCTCCAAGCCAGATAAGATCTGTGACTGTAAATCCACCCTTGAAAGACTTTGCCGGATGTGAATGAGCAGAACTCACAGTCAATTAATAAAAGAGTTATTGTTATTGACTTGGGACAAGGAGTTTGCCTCATGCTCTCGGGAAGCTTCGGTCAGAATATGAACATCTGCATGTCAAGCGTGGGGCACCCCATGGAGAACAGAGCTCGTATTTCAGACCTTCTGCAGATACCTGGCCGGTAACATTCATTGGGCCTTGTTTAGATGGTTTCTCCCAGCCAGGGTGACCACAGGTTGCCCTTTGGATGTCGGACATGGATGGAGTCCGACGGAGTGGAAAACGTTTTGGATCAGCTCCGTTCTTCCTCCTTTGGTCATTGTCCTCGACTTACAGCCACTATTGAGCCTCAAATTTCTGTTGCCAAGCAAGACAGTTGTTAAGTGAGTCTTGCCCCAAGTTTACGACCTTTCTTGCCCACATTGTTAAGTGAATCACTGCAGTTGTTAAGTGAATCGCTTCAGTTGTTTAGTGAGTAACACGGTTCATAAGTGAATTCGGCTTCCTCCCATTGACTTTGCTTGTCGGAAGGTCGCAAAAAGGGATCACATGACCTTGGGACACTGCAACCGTCATAAATATGAGCCAGTTGCCAAGCTTCTGAATTTTGATCACTAGACCATGGAGAGGCTGCAGTGGTTGTAAGTGTGAAAAACAGTCATAAATCATTTTTTTCAGTGTAACTTTGAAAAGTCACTAAACAAACTATTGTAAGTTGGACAGAATTTTGCCAAATTGAAGTAGGCTAACACCCTCCCCCTAAAGTTTAGGCTCTGGGAATTATTAGGCAGGAGCTGTCTTCACCCTCTTTCTCCCACACAAACTATCTGAACTGCTTTGTCAATTGCTCCTCTGGAGCGCAGCCCCTCCCTCTGGGAATCCAGGCGACCTTCCACCACAAGGCTCTATCCGCAGAGTATAGAAAATTCAGGATTGGTGGCTGGGAGGGTAAAATCAAAGCTCCGTCTCTTCTCAAGCGCATCAACCACCTGGAGCATGGATCTCATTGCTGTGGGGTCTTCTTGACTTCTTTTGGCCACATCCTGTCAGTACCTCCCACCTCCCTTTGTTGATGACCTACTGCAAAAAGGAGCCAGTAAAGAGAAAGAGAAGGGAAGAGAGGGAGGGAAAGAGGAAGGGAGAGTCAGGGAAAGGAAGGAAGGGAGGACAAGAGGGAAGGAGGGGGAGAATTTAGAAGAGGAGAGGGAGAAAAGAAAGGAGAGAGGGAGGAAGGAAGGAAGGGAGAGAGGAAGAAAGGAAGGAATGGTCAAGGGAGGGAGAGAGAAAAGAAAGGAGAGAGAGGGATGAAAAGAGGGAGAAAGGAAGGAAGGGATGAAGAGATGGAAAGAGGGAAGGAGAGAGGAAGGAAGAGAGAGAGGGAGGAAGGAAATGAAGGAATGATCAAGGGAGGGGGAGGGTGGGAGGGAGAAAGGGTATGAGAGGGAGAAAGGGAAAGAGAGAGAAGGAGGGAGAGGGGAAAAAGGAAAGAAATGAAGGAATGAGAGAAGAATGGAGGGAGGGAGAGAGGAAGTAAGATAGTGAAAAAGGAAGGAGTGAGGAAGGAAGGAAGAAAGAAAGGAAGGAAGGAAGGAAGGAAGGAAGGAAAGAAATTTTCTTGCAAACCTCCCAGAGTCATTTGCTTATGAGATGAGCAGCTATGTATAGACATAAAAATAAATAAAAAGAAAGGATATGTTCCAGCATCTCCTTTGTAAGATCTACTCATTCAACAAGAATAGATCCGCCCAAAAAAGAAAATCTCTGATGGGTGGGTGGGTCAGTTCTGATTTGGAGCCTGGAAAATGTCCAATACACTATTTTTTTTCTTTTTCTCCCTCCCTCCCTCCCTCCCTCCCTTCCCAAAATCAATCAATAAATCTCTCTCTCTCTCTCCCTCCCTCCCTCCCCCCCTCTCTCTCTATATATATCATCTCTCTCTCTCTCATCTCTCTATATCTATCTATCTATTCTCTCTCTCTCTCTCTCTCTCTTTCTCTATCTATCTATCTATCTATCTATCTATATATTATCTCTCTCTCTCTCTCTCTCTCTCTCTTTATCTGTCTATCTATTATCTCTCTATATCTATCTATCTATCCATCTATCATCTCTCTCTCTCTATATCTATCTATCTATTATCTCTCTCTCTCTCTCTCTATCTATCTATCTATTCTCTCTCTCTCTGTCTATCTATTATCTCTCTATATCTTATCTATCTATCATCTCTCTCTCTCTCTCTCATCTCTATATCTATCTATCTATTATCTCTCTCTCTCTATCTATCTATCTATCTATCTATTCTCTCTCTCTCTCTCTGTCTATCTATTATCTCTCTATATCTATCTATCTATCATCTCTCTCTCTCTCTCTCATCTCTCTATATCTATCTATTATCTCTCTCTCTCTCTCTCTCTATCTATCTATCTATCTATCTATCTATCTATTATCTCTCTCTCTCTCTCTCTATCTATCTATCTATCTATCTATCTATCTATCTATCTATCTATCTATCTATCTATCTATCTATCTATTTTCTTGGAAACCTTCCAAATGGATCCCTCCATCATCCGGAAGATCAAATAAGCGCTCCCTGCTTTTGTTGTTGCCATTCAGTGCCACTTTGCCTCAACCGCCGGGGAGGTTTTGCAAGGGTTGGACGGGGCCTTTCTGCCAGGAAGAAGGGAAGCCTTTCATATGCCGCAAAGTTACCTTGCCCAGGGCCAGGAGGAGGAGGAGGAGGAGGAGGAGGAGGAGGAGGACCGGTGGAAGGGACGGGAGAGAAGAAAGGACAGGAGAAACACGGGCAGAAGCTCACAGCCACAAAGACCACCCAAGGAAGAAAAAAAAGGTTGGGGGGGGGAGGAAACCCTTTGCATTAATTAGTTTATTTCTCTCTGTGATCCAAGTCCTTATGAAGCAAGCAATGAAGTGTGGAGGCATTCACAGGCTCCAGGAGAAACCCAGACTGTGGGGCTCATGGATCCAGCCCTCCCTGGGCTTGAAGGAAAACCCTTGAAAGGGATATAGGGTCTTTTCCTTCCCTTTCCCTCTCTCATCTATTTCTTTCCTTCCCTTTCTCTTTCTCTTCTCCCCTTCCTCCTTTCCTTCCCTTCCATTTCCACCCCCTTCTCCCTTCCCCTCCCTTTCCTCTTCCTTTCCCTTGCATCCCTTCCCTTCCCCTTCTTCCTTTCCTTCCCTTTCCCTTCTTCCTTTCCTTCCCTTTCCCCTTCTTCCTTTCCTTTCCTTCCATTGCCTTTCCCTTTTCCTTCCATTCCTTCCCTTCCATTTCCACCCCCTTCTCCCTTCCCTTTCCTCTTCCTTTCCCTTGCATCCCTTCCCCTTTCCCCTTCTTCCTTCCCTTCCCTTCCTTTCCCTTTTCTTTCCTCTTCTTCCTTTCCCTTTCCTTCCATCACTTCCCTTTCCCCTTCTTCCTTTCCTTTCCCTTTCCCTTCCATTCCTTTGCTGCCATTTCCTTTCCCCTTATCTCCCAACAACCTACAAGATCGCACAGGTTGGGCCTCCTCCGGGTGCCGTCAGCCGGACAATGCCGGCTGGCGACTCCCCGGGGGAGGGCCTTCTCTGTTGCTGCTCCGGCCCTGTGGAACGATCTACCTGCAGAGATCCGGACCCTCCCCACTCTCCCGGTCTTCCGTAAAGCCGTCAAGACCTGGCTGTTCCGGCAGGCCTGGGGCTGTTGATTGATATCCAGCCCCGCTGAGATGGAATCGGTGACATGAATTTTAATACTGTATTTTTATTTTTTTTATCTCTATTTTTTAAAATTAAATGTTTCTTGTCTGTTGTGAGCCGTCCAGAATCCCTATGGGAGTGGGCAGCATACAAATTCTAATAAACTTGAACTTGAACTGGAACCTTCTTCCTTTCCTTCCCTTCCCTTCCTTTCCATTCCTTCTCTTCCATTTCCCTTCCATTTCCTTTCCTTTCCTCTTCTTCCTTTCCCTTCCTTCCCTTTCTCTTTCTTTGTTCCTCTTCCCTTCACTTCCTTTTCCTTTCCTTTCCTTCTCTTAACAACTGGGGTAATGATTCACTTAACAACCGGGACAAGAAAAGTAATAAAATAGGACAGAATTCACTTTAAAAAGTTCCACTTAACAACAGATATATTGGGCTCAATTGTGATCATAAGCCGAGACTACTTCTCACTGGGAATCTGTCCCTGGATCAGGAAGGGATTGGTTTGCAACTGAGAAAATAGAAGGAGTTTGCTTAGTGAGTCGCCTAGCCCCAAACTCCCAACTCCCCACGCCAAGATTTGGGCTGGTTTTTGCTCATTTGATGACAATTGTTTATCCACACCTGCTGTTTTGCCCTCTGTGTGTGTAGCTAGATTTGCAGGTTGACTTGAAAACCCTGGATGTGGATGCTGGTTTGTCGGCATCCAGGATCATAGCTTTTCCAAGCCTCAGGAGTCCTCCCCGCATCCCCCCCACCCCCAGATTCCCTCCCAGTTGATCTGCCTTTGATCATGGCCCCTGGGTTTGCAAATGACAAGCTCCCCCACAACGCCACCAAAGGGAAGATGATTTATTTAACTATCAGGACGTAGGATCTGGTTTTTTTTTTTTTAAAGAAAGAACCCTGGAAATAGATTGTCAATATGAAAGATCAGCCAAGCACAAATACAGTCAACACACGTTACGGGAGAGGAACAGAAACATCTGCCTGCGTCTCGTTTTCAAACAGACGATTCCCAAAGTCTGTGACCAGAGATAATGTTTCATCAGATTTGTCTGATATCTTTGCTGACCCTTTCCCCCCCTTCAACGTTGTGATTTCGCTCCCTTCCTGCTTTCTTTCTTTCTTTCTTTCTTTCTTTCTTTCTTCCTTCCTTCCTTCCTTCCTTCCTTCCTTCCTTCCTTCCTTCCTTCCTTCCTTCCTTCCTTCCTTCCTTCCTTCCTTTTTTCTTTCTTTCTTTCTTTCTTTCTTTCTTTCTTTCTTTCAAAAGACAGAACTGAAATTACAGGAATTTGCCAATCAAGCAGATCCCAGGTGTATATCATTACACTGTTTGTAACTTCCCTGCTTGGAGGGATGCAGGAAAGGCTATGTGTGGGCTTGCAAAGTAGACGGCTTGGAGTAAAAACTGGGTTAAGGTTGGGCTTGTGACATCCTTGGAAACGGACCGGACACATTGTTCTTGTTAGCAGTGCATGTAACAGTTAGAATTAGAATCACAGAGTTGGAAGGGACCTTGGAGGTCTTCTAGTCCAACCCCCTGCTCAGGCGGGGAAACCTTACACCATTTTAGATAAATGGCTGTCCAATCTCTTCTTAAAAACTTCTAGTTTTGGAGCAGTCACAAATTCTGGAGGCAAGTTGTTCCACTGATTAATTGTTCTCACTGTCGGGAAATTTCTCCTTACTTCTAGGTCAGTGATGACTAACCTTTTTTGGATCATGTGCCAAAAGCGGAGGGAGTGCAGCGGGGTCGTGCACGGGCGTGCCACACCCATAATGCTATGCGCGCAACCTCAGCATGCATGCGCCTTCCCTGAAGCCTCCGGAGTGCGAATAACAGCCGTACAAGCAACCTGGAAGTTCAGGAACGGTGACTTCCGGTTTGTCCATAGAGCTGTTTTCCGCCTTCCAGTAGCTTCAGGGAAGCCTCCGGAGGGTGAAAAATGGCCAAAAAAGAAGGCCGGTCAGCTGGCCAGCACGAACATGTGCACTGGAGCCAGTGGTGGGTTTCAAAAAAATTTCGAACCTACTCTGTGGGTGTGGCCTCCTTTGTAAGAGTGGCTTGCCGGCCATGTGATCTGGTGGGAGTGGCTTGCCGGCCATGTGTTTTCTCTTTCTCTCTCTCTCTCTCTCTTTCCTTCTTTTTGTCTCTGTCCCTTTTTCCTTTTTTCCTTTCATCTCTCACGTTTTCTTTCTTTTTTCTTTTTTTATTTCTTTCTTTCTTCCTTCCTTTCTCTCTCTCTGTGTGAGTCTGTCTGTCTGTCTGTCTGTGTATGTGTGTGTGTGCGTCAGTGGTGGGTTTCCAAATTTTTTGGAGCCTCTTCTGTAGGTGTGGCCTGCTTTCCGGGTCCACTGTTGGAACTCTTCTAACCGGTTAGGTAGATTTGACAAACCGGTTCTATCGAACTGGTGCGAACTGGTAGGAACCCACCTCTGACTGGAGCTGACAAGATAACACCTGGTGTGCCCCAACAAATGGCTCCACGTGCCACCTGTGGCACGCATGCCATAGGTTTTCTATCACAGTTCTAGGTTGTTTCCACCCATTGCTTCTTGTCCTGCCTTCAGGTGCGTTGGAGAATAGCTTGACTCCCTCTTCTTTGTGGCAGCCCCCGAGATATTGGAACACTGGTATTATTTCACAGGTTGTCCACGACTTTCAACAGTACATTTAGTGACCGTTTGAAGTTACAGCGGTACTGAAAATAGTGATTTATGATAGTTTTTTCACACTGACGATCATTGCAGCATCCTTGGGGCCTGGGACGTATCAAAAATTTTCAGTTTTCAATATCTAAACCTTAGGGAAGCCCTACAGTTGTTACATGCCTTGGGGATTGTAAAAGATATTTTGGTTACTTTAAGATGATTTAGAGGTGCTTGGTAAGTAACTACATAAACGTCATAACTTTCTAACATTTGGTTTGTTTCGTTTCCCCCCATGGTCACATGATCAACATTTGGTCATTGGCTCGTATTTATGACGGTTGCAGTGTCGTCCCCGAGTCATGGGATCGCCGTTTGCGACTTTCTGAAAAGCGAAGTCAACGGGGAAGCCAGATTAATTTAACAGCTGTGTAAAGCAGGGTCTCCAACCTTGGCAACTTTAAGACTTGTGGAGTTCAACTCCCAGAATTCCTCAGCCAGCGTCGCTGGCTGAGGAATTCTCGGAGTTGAAGTCCACAAGTCTTAAAGTTGCCAAGGTTGGAGGCCCCTGGTAAAGGACTGGCAAATACCACCTCTGGCTGGCCCCAGAGTGGGGTGGGAATGGGCATTTTGCAGTATCCTTCCCCTGCCACGCCTACCAAGCTGTTGTGGCTCGGCAAAAGCTTTGGGAGCTGCTATCAGACTTTGACAGTGAGGGGCCCTATGAGTCAGGCCTGGAGGGGGCGGAGCACCCTGGACAGGGTTCTGACTCCGGGCAGGGCTCAGAGAGACTAGTTGGTCCCCAGGTAATGACTGAGCCTTGGATCAATGAGAGAGGCTGACCCAGAAACCTCCTGTGAGTTGTTTCGGGATGCACACAGGAGAATGGCTGACCGACGTAACAAGCAGCTGTTGCTCATTAGGATCTCCTCCTGTGGATAAAGAGTGATGGTGCCACGCCCTGGTTGCAGAAGTCAACGTTCCGTTTCTGTTCTAGTCAACGTTCTCCATTCGTGTGCAATCATCGAGAAAAGCACTTGGATAAGTCTTGATTTATATATTCCTGTTTCCCATCGAGAAAAGCACTTGGATAAGTGACTTGATTTATATAATCCTGTTTTGTAGCAGTTTATGAGTTAGGACTTTTGCCAGAGCATTCCTCTGTGTTTATTTTGGGCTCGTAGCCAGCAAGAGCCGGGACTGATATAAACATTCCTTTGAACGTTCTGTTTGGCTTTCGTTTTTAAACGGACAAGGTGCGGGTCAGAACACCTCCGAATTCCATCAGCCGGCCAATGTCGACTGGCGACTACCCGGAGGAGAGCCTTCTCTGTGGCTGCTCCGACCCTCTGGAATGAACTCCCCGTGGAGATTCGCACCCTCACCACCCTCCAGGCCTTCCGCATAGCCCTTAAAACCTGGCTGTTCCGACAGGCCTGGGGCTAAAGACTCGTTGCCCCACTCGAATGGTATGACTGTTGTGCTTTTAACTGTGTATGGTTTTATGTTTTTTTGTTATTTGTTTGTATTTCCCCTCCATTGAGTTGTGAGCCGCCCTGAGTCCCCTCAGGGAAAAGGGCGGCATATAAATAAATTAAAACAAACAAACAAACAAACAACACCAAGCCATGCCCATAGAACGGTAGTAAAAAGAATTCCACCACTGCTTACCTAGTCTCTCCTGAAGGGCTTGAGCGGCAATGAGCAAAGTTTGAGAGACAACAATGCAAGTTTACGCTGTCTCTGTGTATGTTTGTGTGTGCAGATTTTTGCTCTTCTCCAAGGTCTTGGGAAGTGGATGAATGTGAGCGAGAAAAGTTTATTCTGTGTTTGTTGATATTGTTGATATAGAGAAATAAAGTGAATAGGCATGAATTATGGAATATTTTGCACCAGTTGAAGGTTGGTGGCTGATTGCGGTGAGGGATATATAGGATGGAAGCAAAGCAGACATGCAAATAAATGTAATGTTTAGCAAACGGTGCAGGGCTGAGCAGGGAGTATCCGAAGGATGGGGAGTGTTACCTCTCTGGTATTGATGGATAAATATTGGAAGCAGCCGTCACTAATGCACAAATTCGACAGATCTCAGTAAAAAGCCCTGAAAACAGTATGATGTCTTTGACCTTTGATTTCCTTCCCTTTCTTTCTAAGAAAACCTTCTTCTTGTGGGAATATTAAGCTTCCAAGAAAAGGGAAACACTGCATATCTACATCCTTGGGGATTAGGACCAAATGGGCTTGCTCTGAAGGAGACTGGGTGTTTTTCCTTACCAGAATGTGTTAACAGAATAACAGAGTTGGAAGGGACCTTGGAGGTCTTCTAGTCCAGCCCCCTGCTTAGACAGGAAACCCTACACCATTTCAGACAAATGGCTGTCCAACCTCTTCTTAAAAACATCCAGTGTTGGAGCTTCCACAACATCTGGAGGCAAGCAGTTCCACTGATTATTTCTCACCGTCAGGAAATTTCTCCTTAGTTCTTAGTTGCTTCTCTCCTTGATTAGTTTCCACCCATTGCTTCTTGTTCTGCCCTCTGGTGCGTTGGAGAATAGTTTGACTCCCTCTTCTTTGTGTTGCTTCTCTCCTTGATGAACAGAATAGAACAGAACCAAATAGAATAGAATAGAAACAGAGTTGGAAGGGACTTTGGAGGTCTTCTAGACCAACCTCCTGCTTAGACAGGAAATCCTACACCACTTCAGACAAATGGATATCCGACATCTTCTTAAAAGTGTTGGGGCATTCACAACTTCTGGAGGCAAGTTGTTCCACTAATTGTTCTTATTGTCAGAAAATTTCTCCTCAGTTCTAAGTTGCTTTTCTCCTTGATTAGTTTCCACCCATTGCTTCTTGTTCTGCCCTCTGGTGTGTTGGAGAATAGTTTGACTCCCTCTTCTTTGTGGCAACCCCTGAGATATTGAAGACTGCTATCATGTCTCCCTTAGTCCTTCTTTCTATTAAACTAGACCTACTCAGTTCCTGCAACCATTCTTCATATGTTTTAGCCTCCAGTCCCCTAATCCTCTTTGTTGCTCTTCTCTGCACTCTTTCTAGAGTCTCCACATCTTTTCTACATCGTGGTGACCAAAACTGAACGCCGTATTCCAATTGTGGCCTTACCAAGGCCTTATAAAGTGGTATTAACCCTTCACGTGATCTTGATTCTACTCCTCTGTTTCCATCCATTGCTTCTTGTCTTGCCTTCAGAGGCTTCGGGGAATAGGTTGACCCCTTCGCTTTTTAAAAAACACACACACACACACACATTTTGATGTCCAGATGGTCGCAAAAGAGGATGACATGACTCCGGAACACGGAGACCGTCATAAATATGACTCAGTTGCCAAACGTTCACAGTTTTGACCATGTGACCATGGGAATGTTGCCATGGTCATAAGTGCTAAAAATGGTCATCATCACTTTTTTCAGTGACGTCGTAACTTTGAACGGTTGCTAAGTGAATTGTTGTAAGTCGAGGATTACCTGAAAGCTGGATGAAGTAGGAGTGGGGTGCTTTTTAAAGTCGGGGGGGGGGGGGTTGTCTCTCATGACCTTCTCAGGTCTCCTCCGGATCAAAATTATTTACCAGTCTATGTTGAAAAAGAATACAATATTAAAATCCCATCAAACAATCATGAGCCGAAGCGGATGCATCCATTTAAATTTTTAATATGGCAAATATCAATAAACATGACCCATACAAGCAAATACCCTTTGGGGGTCCTCTATAATTTTGAGAGGGGAAGGCATCCTGAAATATGTATTTTTTTTAAAAAAAAGAAACAATATTGTAGAGGTTTGTATTCATGCGTTCGAGGAGAGAAGGTAAAAAGGAACGATTATTTATTCATTTTATGTATTTTGTTGCCCGCCCAACTCAAATGGCCTCTGAATGATTACAGAACGAATATGAACTGAAGAGAAAATTGAGGGACCGAGGTGTTTACTCATATAGTAGTCTCTACTTATAGTCTTTCATTTAGTGACCCTTCAAAGTTACGCCGACACTGAAAAAAGTGATAACCAGTCCTCGTGCTTACGACCATCACTGCATCCCTAAAATCACACACACTTGGGAATCAACATGTATTTACGAGGATGGCAGCGCCCAGGTCATGTCACACACCCGCACTTGCGACCTTCAAATCAGTGAACGAATTTGCTTAATGACCATTTGATTCATTTAACAACTGCAGTGATTCACTTAACAACCATAGCCAAAGTGTCCTAAAATTAGGCACAATTCATTTAACAACAACCTTGCTTACCGGTGGGAATTCTGATCCAACTGCAGTTGTAACTTGAAGACTGCCTATATACAGATCATCCTTGATTTACGACCATTTGCTTAATGACCACTCCAAGTTATGATGGCATGGAAAAAAGTGACTTATAACCAACACAGGACCCCCAAGGTCACACAATCAAATTCAGGTGCTAAGCGATTGGCATCAAAGTGGAACAACAGCCAACTCATTACAGGACAACTCGAAGTGGGACAATTTAACAATTCAATTTAATTATTTAAAATAAATAAAAAAATATTTTAATTTTTGGCATTCACATTTCATTTTGTCCCTCCTTTTGCAACCTTTCTTTAATGATTCTGTTCCAACATTTCTTTGATGTTAGTGTAATTCTTCTCCCATAATGAGTTGTCCTGTGGCGGGTTGGCTGTGGAAAGTTGTCCCACTGTGAGTTGGCCATGACGATTTGGCCATGACGATTTGGCCATGGTGAGTTGGCCATGTTGAGTTGGCTGTGGCAAATTGGCCGTGGTGAGTTGGCCGTGGTGAGTTGGCTGTGGTTGAATTGGCCATGATGAGTTGGCCATGGCGAGATGGCCATGGTAAGTTGGCCGTGGTGAGTTGGCTGGGGTTGAATTGGCCATGATGAGTTGGCCATGGCGAGATGGCCATGGTAAGTTGGCCGTGGTGAGTTGGCTGTGGTTGAATTGGACATGATGAGTTCCAATGGCGAGATGGCCATGGTGAGTTGGCTGTGGTGAATTGGCTATTTGTTGAATTGGCCATGATGAGTTGGCCATGGCAAGATGGCCATGGTGAGTTGGCTGTGGTGAGTTGGCTGTGGTTGAATTGGCCATGATGAGTTGGCCATGGTGAGATGGCCATGGTAAGTTGGCTGTGGTGAGTTGGCTGTGGTTGAATTGGCCATGATGAGTTGGCCATGGTGAGATGGCCATGGTAAGTTGGCCGTGGTGAGTTGGCTGTGGTTGAATTGGACATGATGAGTTCCAATGGCGAGATGGCCATGGTGAGTTGGCTGTGGTGAATTGGCTATTTGTTGAATTGGCCATGATGAGTTGGCCATGGCGAGATGGCCATGGTGAGTTGGCTGTGGTGAGTTGGCTGTGGTTGAATTGGCCATGATGAGTTGGCCATGGTGAGATGGCCATGGTAAGTTGGCTGTGGTGAGTTGGCTGTGGTTGAATTGGCCATGATGAGTTGGCCATGGCGAGATGGCCATGGTGAGTTGGCTGTGGTGAGTTGGCTGTGGTGAGTTGGCTGTGGTTGAATTGGCTATGATGAGTTGGCCATGGCGAGATGGCTGTAACGTGTTGGGCGCAGCGAATTGTCATAAACCTGTTAACATATATTTATGATGGTTGCAGCGTTGGCAGGTCACATGATCGCCATTTCTGACCTTCTCGGGGATCTTACAACTAGCAAATTCAAAGGGTGAGGTCACATTCGTTGAACCACTGTGGCGAAAATGGTTGTAAAGTCAGATGCAACTCACTTAACAGCCACTTCTAGTCCCAGCAGAGGACGTAAATCAAGGACCACCAGTCGACAGGGTGAATGAGAAATCAGCCACAAAACAAATACATGGTGGGAAGAGTGAACAGCAGAAAAGGAAGGGGCAGACTGCCAAAGTCAATGGTCGAGCATAGTGAATGAGATCTTCCATTAAAAAAAAAAAAAAGTAGAAAAAGTCATAGGGAAAGCAAAACCTGAATGTGATGGAGGGAAAAATAGAAAGTTGGGATGGGTGGGTTGGTGTATATCTGATTTAATTGCATTTCTTTCTCTTTTCCCTACCTTATTTCTTTCGCTTACAATTCCTTACCTCTTCCCTGTGCTTTGCACGGCCTGGTTTACTGCAAAAGAGAAGAACGTAGGTAATCCTAGATTGGCAACTGACATGTGTTAATGACGGTTGCAGAGTCCTAGGCTCATGGGATCCCCTTTTGCGACCTTCTGACGAGCAAAATCAAAGGGGAAGCCAGCTTCACTTAACAACCGTGGGACTAAGTTGCCAACTGCAGTGACTCACAGTTAAGTGACTCACTTAACAACTGTGGAAAGAAAGGCCGTAAAATGGAGCAAAACTCACGCTTACATTTCTCACTCAGGAGTAGAAATGTTGGCCTCAATTGCAAGTTGGGGACTATTCGTATTTATGAGCCTTTGCCAAACAACGCTAGCACTAAACACCCAGAATGGATTAAGAGAGCTGGTGATAAGATCGTGATAACTGTGGAAGGATTTTATATGTTCTCGTGTCCCTTTGTTGGTAGGGAGAAGTGGCTTTCAGCTTTGGCTTACAAATAAGCAATTATTTGATCAGACTATATTTTTATTTTTTCAATAAATAAAGTGATTTAAATAAAGTGAGTTCGATGCTAGGGAGTGGCATATATTTATCTCTCGGGCCACAATGAGTATATATCTGCTGAACAAAACTCTGCATTGGCAACAGGAAGGGCATCCGGTCATTAAACAATCTGCTAACTCCATTCAGTTGCCCAGACTCCACCCCGCAAAGAATTATGGGGGTTGTTAAAAGAGGATGAACAGAGGTGGCATTAAGCTGGTTCGTACTGGTTCAAGCGAACCGGTAGCGGAAAGTTTGAGTAGTTCGGAGAACCGGCAATTACCACCTCTGGTTGCCTCCCCCCCCGCCCCCCCCCATCGTTCCCTGTTCTGTATTCCCTCGTTTTTTTTAGCTCAGCTGATTTTGCCGCACCTCAGCTGAGATTAAAAAAAACAGCTCGGCTCACCAGCGCTAATCCCGAGGGCGGTCTTTGAGTGCTGTGCTCGCGGGCGGAGCGCTCCCTCATAGAACCGGTAGGAAAAGATTTGAAATCCCACCACTGATGATGATGGTATTTTTATTTTTATATCCTTGGGAAGTTCCTGCCCGTCATGGATAGGAATATTGGGTTAACGTGGTCCGGTTCAGCGTGCATTGCAGGGTAATTCCGTTTGCAAAGCCCAGCGTTCTAATTGACAATTTTAATTAAAACAACACGTTTCTAACTCTTCCACCTGAAGGTTTCGGAGGCTGGGAAGGGAAGACGGAGAAGATTTTATAGCAGTGAATAGGTTAAGTACTCCTGTTTAACTACCTTCTCTCTCTCTCTCTCTCTCTCTCTCTCTTTCCCCCGATGCACCAAAGCTGGGTGACTTATGAGAAAGATTTGAAGCAGCAGAATAAACTATGCAAAGCAAGGGAAATCATGCAAGTTTCGCTTAATTTCATTAAACAAATTAATTTAATTAAAAGCAATTGTGCTCGTTTGCTTAATAGGTTTTAGATGATTTTGCTGCTGCGTTAAGGACGTAAGAGGAACTCGGCTGGTTGAAACTAAGGGCCCACCTAGCCTACTATCTTGCTTCACAGAGATAGTAAGCAGATCCTTCATACCCCTAAATAGGGGGGGCAGTTCTTTCAGTTGTCACCCCCCCACTTCTATCCTCTTCCCTATATACAGGTAGTCCTTAACTTATCTCCACAATTGAGCCGAAAATTCCCGTTGCTAAACAAGATTGTTAAGTGAGTTTTGCTCCCTTTTAAGACCATCCTTGCCTCAGTCGTTAAGTGAATCATTAGTTTTTAAATTAGGAACACGGTTGTTAAGTGAATCTGACTTCCCCATTGACTTTGTTTGCCAGAAGGTCGCAAAAGAGTTAATGACATAATCCCGGGGATCCTGCAATCCAGAGGTGGGTTCCTACCAGTTCGCACCTATTCGGTAGAACCGGTTCGTCAAATCTACCGAACCGGTTAGAAGAGGTTCCACCAGTAGACCCGGAAAGCAGGCCACACCTACAGAAGAGGTTCCAAAATTTTATGAAACCCACCACTGGTCCTTGGATATGATTATTCTACACTATCATGCTCCTATTTATAAAACTCAGTGCCTCTGTGAAAGGTAAGGATGACTACTGCGTTTGTGGTGCAATCAGAACATTGCGTGTGTTGAAGTTGTTTTAACGCAAACCAAAGATGCCTTTAAAAAAACAAGTTTATGTCATATTCTTATACATGCCAGTGCTGTGTGTGAGGTAATTTAAGGTGGTTCTGACAAGTGTCGTTGGCATCTTCATATCATGAGTGGCAAGCCACTCCCATTCGGTCACATGGGCGGCAAGCCACTCCCACAATGGAGGCCACACCCACAGAGTAGGTTCGAACAATTTTTGAAACCCACCACTGCTGCAATCATCATAAATATGATTCCAAGTTGCCAAGTGTCTGAATTTCTATCATGGGACCATGGGGATGCCGCAACGGTCGTAAGTGTGAAAAATGGTCGTAAGTCGTTTTCAGGGTCATCATTACTTTGAATGATCACTAAGGGAACTGTTGTAGCAGGACTACCTGAGTCTGTATCAGCTTTGTTCCCTAGGCCAGTGGTTCCCAAACTTGGCAACTTTAAGACTTGTGGACTTCAACTCCCAGAATTCTCCAGCCAGCAGAGCTCTGCTGGCTGGAGAATTCTGGGAGTTGAAGTCCACAAGTCTTAAAGTTGCCAAGTTTGGGAACCACTGCCCTAAGGCCATTCATCTGGTAAACTCGCAAGATTCGTATTTCTCGCCATGTACATGTATTCATCTGAACTAGACTGTTGTTTCTCTGTGTCATATAATAGAGATGGGTATATGCATAATTTTGTTCAGATTAACAGAGTTGGAAGGGACCTTGTAGGTCTGTGATGGCGAACCTATGGCACACGTGCCACAGATGGCACGCAGGGCCAGCTGACTTCGGCCTTCTTTTGAGGCCATTTTTCGCCCTCCGGAGACTTCAAGGGAGCGCGAAAAACTGCCCCTACGGGCAAACCGGAAGTTCAGGAACATACTTCTGGTTTGTTCGTAGGGCCGGTTTTAGCCCTCCGGAGCTTCAGGGAAGCCTCCTGAAGGCCCCTGAACACTCTGGAGGACGAAAAACAGACCGGAAGTCACTTCTGGTTTGCTCGTAGGGGCATTTTCTGCCCTCCGGAGCCTTCAGGGAAGCTCCTGAAGCCTCCAGAGGGCCTCCGGGGGGCGGAGAGGCTGTTTTCGCCCTCTCCAGACTCCTATAAAGCCTCTGGAGCCTGGGGAGGGCAAAAAAAGCACACCAAAAATGGGGGGAAGCACTGGTTATGCACGTAGGCGTGCTGGAGTCATGCGCATAGCTTTATGGGTGTGCCACGCCCATGCACAACACCCCTGCACTTCCCCCGCTTTTGGCAAGCCAGCCAAAAAAGGTTTGCCATCACTATTGAAGTTCATCTAGTCCAACCTCTCTCTCCCAAGCAGGAGACCCTACACCATTTCTGACAGGTGGCTGTCCAGTCTCTTCTTGAAAGCCTCCAGTGATGAAGCCCCCACAACTTCCGAAGGCAACTTCTTCTCCACGAGTTGATTGTTCTCACTGTCAGAAAATGTCTCCTTATTTCCAGGTTGAATCTCTCCTTGCTTTATTTGTGGTTAGTTAGTTAGTTAGTTAGTTAGTTAGTTGCCACATTTATGTAGTGTATGTTGGAGGTGGAAACCCTCTGAGAGTTATATGCAAATTTTGAAATTTCATTTTCATATATGCCGATTAGTGTACATGTAAAGGGATAATAAGGTTATTCTAAGTCTTAAGTTTAACAGAATTGTGTTGGCTGAGTTGTGGGTTTCCATCCTTAAGGGTGTATTCAGAAGTGGGTTTCACATATATTACCACTGGTTCGCCAGGCGCCAAAGATGGGAGCACACACATGAGCATGGTTGTTATGCTCATGCGTAAGTCTTCCGCAAATGCGCATGGCCTTCCATGCATGCGCTTTGCTTGTGCACACAGCTTACATCATGCGCGTGGCTTAGAAAATGTGGCTAAATAAGACAGCATAGCACTCACAGGTCTCCCGTACCACCCAAACCAGTCCGAACTGGCTGAATACCACCAACTGGGCGTGTTCCTTGAGAGCCCGATCCCTCGCGACTTCCTCCAGAGAAATCCTTTCTCAGCAAAAGCATCTGGGTGAAACGCATTGCTGGTGCTCCGTCGGGAATCAAATGTGCTGTCCACAGCTTAGCACCTTTGAAATGTATTTTGCTCCACATCTGTCTCCTTTCCTCAGAAAAACTAATGCATGAAATATGAAGCCGGGTCGGGCTTTAGCCACAGGAGACGCGATGCCCACTGCCTGGCCATTTTTTTTAAACCTTGGAATTCATCTCTGAAAAGAACGGCGATTTCTGCATATTTCGGAAACACAGTGTGGCTCCCGTGACATTGATGTGTCAGCCACAGGGTGGGATGCTGGAGTTTGTCCGAGGCTCATCGTTCACATGTTGCTTTGCAAAACGATGATTCCTCCTTGGCCAGCCACCAGAGTTTGCTGAGCCGTGGAATATGGGAGTAAACGCTCGTAAAATAGTTCCCGGGAAAGATGTCAGAATATAAATTTGACTGGGTAGAATTTTACAAACAGCTTTGCGGAGCGAATCAGTCATTCGTTAATTCTGATGTCTTCATTTCTCCTCCTCTTTTTTTTTTTTTCCCCGGGAACTCAGGCCAAAAAAAGGGAGCAGAAATCTACAGACTGAAGAAAGCTATGCAGTTTTTTAAGAGTGGAAAGTGATCCATGAAGATCATCTAGCTAACCCCATACTCACAAAGACAATCCAGTGCAGGAATCTTTCCGTAATTCCCTTTCTAGACAGCAGTAGTGTCCAACTTTGGCAACTTTAAGATGTGTGGACTTCAAGTCCCAGAATTCCCCAGCCAGCCACAGGTCTTAAAGTTGTCAAGGTTAGACATCCCTCCCGTACAGTATTTAGTAGTAGCAATAGCAACAGCACTTAGACTTATATACCGCTATACAGTGATTTATTGCCCTCTCTAAGCGGTTTACAGAGTCAGCCTCTTGCCCCCAACAATCTGGGTCCTCGTTTTACCCATCTCGGAAGGATGGAAGGCTGAGTCAACCTTGAGCCAGTCAGATTTGAACTGCCGAACTGCAGCCAGCAGTCAGCTGAAGTAGCCTGCAGTACTGCACTCTAACCACTGCGCCACCTCGGCTCGTAGTAGACAACTCAAGTAGACAACTTGAGGCGACTTCTGCAAGCAACCTTATTATTTAATGCTGTTGTTGTATTTTTTTTCTTGCATTGTTACTCCAAGATCTCAAGGCAACATCCATAGTGTTTCCTTTTACAGTTTTAAACTACAATCCTGTGAGGCAGACAACTTACCTTAAGTGACTTTGGGTAGTTTAAAAATCTTAAATTTAAATCTTGAAACAATTTAAAGAATTTAAAATACATTAAAATAATGAAAACATCCACAATACCAGTATTAATAAGTGCAAGTAGTCCTCGACTTAACGAACAGAATTGAGCCCAAAATTTCTGCTGCTAAGCAAGACAGTTGTTAAGTGAATTTTGCCCCACTTTACGATCATTCTTACCACAGTCGTTAAGTGAATCACTGCTGTTATAAAGTGAGTCACACGGCTGTTAAATGAACCTTGACTTTGCTTGTCAGGATGTCACAAAAAGGGATCAAATGACCCAGGACATGGCAACAGTCATAAATTACATGGCAGTTCCCAAGAGACTGATTTTTTTGATCTCGTCACCATGGAGATTCTGCAAAAATGGTCATAAATGTGAAAAACAGTCATAACTTTCAACTATCACTAAGTGAACTGTTGTAGCTCAAGGACTATCTGTGTAAATATAAACAGCAGCCAAGGTGATTAGTCAGTTAAAAGTAAAGCCAATTAATTGACCTGAGGAAGGGGTAGAATTCAGCCCGAACCAGTGCGAACCGGATGTTAATTTTGCATCCAATTTGCCGAACTAGTTGTTGCAAGAACTGGCTGGCCCTGCCCACCCCTCCCCTCCCAGGAGTCTCCACATGGCACATTCATCATGTCAGGTAAGTGTAGAGCCACCGCGGAGGTTCTGGGAGGGTGAAAAATGGGCCTACCGGAAGTCCAGAAATGGTCTCGTTTCCAGCCTCCGGAGGGCCTCCAGAGCCCGGCGGAGGCCGTTTTCACCCTCCCGGAGGCTCAGGAAAAGCCTCTGGAGTCTGGGGAGGGCGAAAGCTCCCCCCTCCCACCGTGGTGCAGGAGGCCAAGTAGGCCACGCCCGCTCTGGCCACGCCCACCCAGCAACCGGGCAGAGAACTGGTTGCTAACGTTTTTCAATACTACCCCTGAGCTGAGGCCTAGAAACATAGCCAAGTTTTTAGAGCTTTGCGAAATGCTAACAAGGTTGGGGGCCATTCTAATCTCTGAGGTGAGGATATTCCATAAGGCAGGAACTACTGCATAAAGTAGTCTTCGCTACTTTATCACTCCTGCCTCTGACACATTTATTGATTGATTAATATTGATTAGTTGCTTGAGGAAAAAAAAATCCCCGATAATGTAATGATCATAGCTAAGTACTTTAGGCATTTATAAACTACTCTAAAAAGAAAATGACATTGCCCGATGCAGTCGGATCCGAAGGTTTGTTTTTGCGGAAGCCCCAAACAAGGATGAATGCGATAGCACCTTCTCGTTCATCTTCCCAAATGATCGGCAAAGGTAGATTGCATCAGACTCTGGAGGCTCCACAGTACTGCCATGCTCAAGTTGTTATGCAGTGCCAGGAGTTGATATTGTCATTCATATTTAATTCAATGTATGCTGTCTTTTTTTTTTAATTCAGCCCTTGGACCAAAGATGATTTCTTGGTTCAAGTTGTAAATCATCTGGATGAGATATATGGATTATACTCAACTTACAACCACAATTAGAACCAAAACCAGAAGTGGCACTCAGCAGGTTCGGACCAGTTCTGGAGAACCGGTAACGGGAATTTTGAGTAGTTCGGAGAACCGGTAAATGCTACATCTGGCTGGCCCCGCCCCCATCTATTCTCTGCCTCCTGAGTCCCAGCTGATCGGGAGGGAATGGGGAGTTTGCAGTATCCTTCCGCTGGAGTTGGGAGGGAATGGAGATTTTACGTTGGGCCGTTTTTCTCCCTCCGGAGGCTTCAGGGAAGCCTCTGAAAGCCTCCGGAAGGCCTCCAGGAGAGGCAGGGAAGGCTGTTTTAGTCCTTCCCAGACTTCTAGAAAGCCTCTGGAGCCTGGGGAGGGTGAAAAATAGGTCCATTGTGCGCCAAAAATGGGGGTCGGGTGCGGGCCGCACGCACATTTGCATGGGGGGGTCACATCCATAGAATTATGGGTGTGGGAACCCCCTGCGCTCCTCCCCGCTATGGGCACGCAATGGGGGAAAGGTTAGCCATTCCTGTCCTATAACATTTCAGACGGGGAACAGCTGCAGAGAAGAAAGAGGAAGTTGGCCGTGTTGGGAAGATCGCTGACATAGGAAAAGGGAGAGACAGAAAGTTTTTCCATCCAAAACAAGGGGGTCACATGATAAGTCATGTGGTTTTCTTGGGACTCGTCCTTTTTAACTACTCATCGCATCTCCTGGAACCAATTAACGATGTGTACCGAGCAGAGGTGGGTTCCTACCAGTTCGCACCAGTTCGGTAGAACCGGTTCATCAAATCTACCGAACCGGTTAGAAGAGGTTCCACCAGAAAGCAGGCCACACCTACAGAAGAGGTTCCAAAACAATTTGAAACCCACCACACACACACACACACACACACACACACACACACACACACACACACACAACGTCACACAGAGAAAGAAAGAGAAAGAAAGGAAGGAAGAACTAAAGAAAAGAAGAAAAAAGAAAGAAAAAGTGAGAGAGAGATGAAAGAAAAAAAGGAAAAAGGGACAGAGAGACAAAAGGAAGGAAGGATAGCAATAGCAATAGCAGTTAGACTTATATACCGCTTCATAGGGCTTTCAGCCCTCTCTAAGCGGTTTACAGAGTCAGCATATCGCCCCCACAGTCTGGGTCCTCATTTCACCCACCTCGGAAGGATGGAAGGCTGAGTCTGCCATGAGCATGCGCACCAGCCACTGATCAGGGTCTGTGCATGCACAGCAGTAGCTGGAAGATTTGCTGGTTGGTGAAAATGTGCACGCCGGAAACCGGAAGTCCATTTTCTTGCACACGTATGCCCCCTGGGCAGCTCCTCTTCCCAGTTCCGGCCCAGATGAGCATTTGCGCGTACATGAAGCCTTTGCACCCGCAAGAACTGCTCCCTTTTTAGCACTTACAATACAATACAACACAACACAATACAATACAATAGCAGAGTTGGAAGGGACCTTGGAGGTCTTCTAGTCCAACCCCCTGCCTAGGCAGGAAACCCTATACCGTTTCAGACAAATGGCTATCCGACATCTTCTTAAAGACTTCCAGTGTTGGGGCATTCACAACTTCTGGAGGCAAGCTGTTCCACTGATTCATTGTTCTAACTGTCAGGAAATTTCTCCTCAGTTCTAAGTTGCTTCTCTCCTTGATTAGTTTCCACCCATTGCTTCTTGTTCTACCCTCAGGTGCCTTGGAGAATAGCTGGACTCTCTCTTCTTTGTGGCAACCCCTGAGATATTGGAAGACTTCTATCATGTCTCCCCTAGTCCTTCTTTTCATTAAACTAGACATACCCAGTTCCTGCAACCGTTCTTCATATGTTTTAGCCTCCCGTCCCCTAATCATCTTTGTTGCTCTTCTCTGCACTCTTTCCAGAGTCTTCACATCTCCACACTTCGTGATGCCCCCCCGTGCGCATGCTCCCCTTTGGATACTCAATGCCGAAAAGGTTTGCCATCACTGGCCTAAGCCAAGGTTTCTCACAGTTTCTCAACTTTGGCCCCCTTCAAAATGGGTGGACGAGCATTAAAGAAACTCAGTATTTAATATTACATAGAATTACGGCGGCAAGGATTGCCTTTGCCCAGAAATGGAGAAACAAATTAATTCCAAGCGAAGATGAAATAATAAGAAAGGTTATGGACTGTGCTGAAATGGACAAATTAACAAAAGAAATCCAGGGAAAAGAAGAATCAGAATTCTACCAGATATGGGATAAATGGTATAGGTGGATGGAGGAAAGAAACAAGGATCAATGAAGGATGATAGCAAAGCCCAAAAATAGTAGTTAAGGAGGATTAACACATATATACATGTATCCAAGTGGTTTAAACTTACTAGAAGTAATCAGCCAATATAGCAGACAGAGGAGTAAGATAAGAGGGTTAAGAATGGTGAAATACAAATGAAATATAATAGAAAGGGAAACAATATAAGGTGAGCGATATCGATTGGCAATTGCTGTTAGAAAGAACAGGAAGCTCCTGTTTGTATTGTATTGTGTAAATGTGGTGTACTGTATGTCTACATTTTGTGTGTGTGTGTGTTTTACATGTTTGTAAATAAAATTTAAAACTAAAAAATGTAAAACAAATGGGTGGACTTCAACTCCCAGTATTCCCCAGCCACCCATAGGAATTCTGGGAGCTGAAGTCCAGTCATCTGAAAGTTGTCAAGATGGAGAAACTCTGCTCTGGGATTACTTTAGGGGAGAAAGGATGCGTTTCAAATGCAGTTGCGTGGCTGGATTTAGAGCACGATTGCTTTTCAGTGACAAGAGGCTGACAAAGGCATCCTGCGGCTGAAAAGGTTGCATATTTTTTTCATCCAAAAGGTTTGTCTTTTTGGGGTTGCCTTCCTCTGAGCTTGATTCCCTTCCCTACCTCCTTAGGACTAGAAATGCATTATTATTTTTTTCCGCCATACATACATAGGTATGACAGGCTAACAGATCTATATCACTCCATGAGTTGTTTCTCCTCACAGCAGAAAACGTGGTTGCATCTCCATTTAAATGGGACTGGTGCTAACAACCAGCTTCCCACTGTGTCGAGAAGTGGCAATTGAACACAGCGGGGTGGGCTGGTTTCTCCGAGAGCTCTGGCACCCTCCGAGGGACGAGCACCGCTCTGTGTGCAGTGCAACCACCACAAGGGAAGAGTTGAGGGTGTGCGAGAGAGAAAACACCCACCCACACATACACATAAACACACAAGGACAGAAAAGCTGGGGTGGATCTTGTTCACCATTCTGGGGCTCAGCAAAATAGTCTTAATATCGTCTAGCCCAGGGGTGTCACACTGAAGGCCCGCGGGTTGGATCAGGCCCTCATCAAGTGCTGTCCCTTATGATTCTTGATGAACGTATCTTGTCTCTTTATGAGAGCCTGTGCACCAAAGACAAATTCCTTGTGTGTCCAATCACACTTGGCCAATAAAGAATTCTGTTCTGTTCTGTTCTGTTCTGTGATGTGGTCGAATCTGGCCCACTGGGCCATCCAGGTCTACCCAATGCTAAGAGGAAATAACCAGCAGTTTAGGGAATTGTGTCAAGCTGCCCACACCCACCCAGTCGGCCATGTATGCCCCCCCCCCACGAGGTCAACCACAACCCTAATCCTCAATGAAAGTGAGTTTTGACACCCCTGGTTTAGGTCAATGTTTCTCAATCTTGGATGGAATAGAATAGAATAGAATAGTTGGAAGGGACCTTGGAGGTCTTCTAGTCCAACCCCCTGCTTAGGCAGGAAACCCTACACCACTTCAGACAAATGATTATCCAATCTCTTCTTTAAAACTTCCAGTGTTGGGGCATTCACAGCTTCTGGAGGCAAGTTGTTCCACTGGTTAATGGTTCTCACTGTCAGGAAATTTCTCCTTAGTTCTAAGTTGCTTCTCTCCTTGATTAGTTTCCATCTGTTGCTTCTTGTTCTGCCTTCTGGGGCTTTGGAGAATAGCTTGACTCCCTCTTCTTTGTGGCAACCCCTGAGGTATCGGAAGACTGCTATCACGTCTCCCCTAGTCTTTCTCTTCATTAAACTAGACATACCCAGTTCCTGCAACCGTTCTTCATATGTTTTAGCCTCCAGTCCCCTAATCATCTTTGTTGCTCTTCTCTGCACTCTTTCTAGAGTCTCCACATCTTTTCTACATCGTGGCGACCAAAACTGAATGCCATATTCCAAGTGTGGCCTTTCAGGTGGGTGGACTTCAGCTGTGCTAGCTGGGGAATTCTGGGAGTTGAAGTCCACCCATATGTTGGCAGAAAAAATGGCGACATAAATATGGTGACATCAGTCAATTGCAAAAGGCAGCTTCGCTTAGATCATCTTACATCCTACAATGATACCTCTAACACCGGGGGCCCCAATCCCCGGCATGCCAGCAACCGGGCCTTGCCAACAAGCGAAGCCCCATCTGCGGGATGCAAGAAGCATGCAAAACCACGTCCTCTCCGGTCTGTGGAAAAATCTTCCTTCATGGAACCGGTCCCCAGTGCCCAAAAGGTTGAGGGCCACTGCTCTAACATCATCAACATCTACCTATCCCAGGTCTTTGAGAAGAACTTGACAGATGGGACAAAGAAGCTAAATCCAATCTGAACATCTGGCTGGCTGTGCAACAAACCATAATAAATGTATTAAATTTGTCATGGTTCATTGGTGGCCGAACCAGCAGTTCATAACTGGCAATATAAAGTGTCCTTTGGTTCAGGAAAGAACTAGATAATTTATGAGCTTCTTTGAGAGGTCCACAATGCTGGGGAAAGTGGAAGGAAAGAGAAGGAGAGGATAAAAAGGTAAAGGTTCCCCCTCGCACATGCGTGCTAGTCGTTCCTGACTCTAGGGGGCGGTACTCATCTCTGTTTCAAAGCCGAAGAGCCAGCACTGTCCGAAGACGTCTCCATGGTCATGTGGCCGGCATGACTAAATGCCAAAGGCGCACGGAACTCTGTCCCCTTCCCACCAAAGGTGGTTCCTATTTTTCTACTTGCCTTTTTTACGTGCTTTTGAACTACTAGGTTGGCAGAAGCTGGGACAAGAAACCTAATTTCGTTACACTGCACTAGGGATTCGAACTGCCGACCTTTCTGATCGACAAGCTCAGCATCTTAGCCACTGAGCCACCATGTCCCTTTTAAGAAGAGGATAGCCAGCAATAAAATGGCTGGTCCTTAGACAGCAACAGTGACCAACAAGGAAGCCCTAGAGTGCATAACACCAGACGTGTCACTGGAAGGAAAAATCACAAAGCTGTGTCTCACGTATTTTGGCCTTGTCATGTGGGGGAATTCACCGGAGAAAGCAATTATGTTGAAAAGAGTTAGCGGTAAAAGGAAGCCAGGCCTTTCAAAGAACACGGTGGCTGGACACCATCAAAGCTGACACCAGCCAGAGCATAGAAAAACTCAAAAGAATTAGTGGAGGATCAGAAGATGTAGAAAGACTTGTCCCCATAGAATCGCCAAGGGTCGGACCTGATTGAATGGATATCATCATCATCATCATTATCATCATGGTGGATGGACTTAGTTAAAGGGGTGGTGGGGTCACTGTTGGAAGACCTGAAGGACCCGGTTGAGGACAAATCTCCATGGAGAAGTTCTAGCCATGTTGTCACTAAGAGTTGACCGCATCTCTGAAGGCAGGACCAGATGCAATGGATGGAAACTAATCAAGGAGAGAAGCAGCCTAGAAGCAAGCAGAAATTTTCTGACAGTTAGAACAATTAATCAATGGAGCAACTTGCCTCCAGAAGCTGTGGGTCTCCGTCACTGGACGTTTCTTAGAAGATGTTGGACAACCATTTGTCTGAAATGGTACAGGGTCTCCTATTTGAGAAGGAGGTTGAACTGGAAGATGTCCAAGGTCCCTTCCAACTCTTGTTTATTCAGTTATTCCGCAACCTGATGGCACATAATTAATCAATGGAAAGATCCAGGTCTCTTGAGAAAATTACAGGAGCTCTGCTGGTCAGAATGCAGTATTGTAGGCTAACTCTGCCCACTGCCAGGAGTTTGATTCTGACCTGCTCAAGGTTGACTCAGCCTTCCATCCTTCTGAGATTGATAAAATGAGGACCCAGATTGTTGGGGACAATATGCTGACTCTGTAAACCACTTGGAGAGGGCCATAAAGCACTGTGAAGGAATAGATAAGTCTTAAGTGCTACCTCTATTGCTATTGCTAGAATGTTGGGGAAGGAGAGAGAAGAATAAGATAACCAGCAGCAAGGTTAATGGACTCAGTTACAGGTGTGATGGGTGCAACTTTGGAGATCCAGAAGGACCTAGTTAGACTTCATGGAGAAGTTCTTCCCACACAGTTTCTAAGCGTCAACCCCGACGTGATGGCACCACATCATCAATCAATTAATCAACCCAACTCCAACAGGATGGCACATCATCAATCAATGAATCGGTCAACCCCAACGTGGTGACACATAATCAATCAATTAATCAATCAGCCAGTCAATCAATATAAAGACCCAGTTCCCCTGAGAAGCCAGCAATGTTGGGGAAGGTGGAAGGAAGGAGAAGAAGACAATCAATAGCAAAGTGCATGGACTCAGTTACAGGGCTGATGGGATGACCATTCCAAGACTTGTAAGGCCAGAGAAAACTAAACTATGTGGTTGCTAAGAGTTGACCTTGATATTATGTTGAAAAAAATAGGCCTTCCATTCCTTCCAAAGAAGCCTAATATATGTTTATAAGTGCCATTGAAAGTGCCTGGTGTGGGCAAAACCGCAGAAGAGCTGGGTGGTTTCTTCTAGAATTCATACCAAATTAGTCAGGGGGCAGTGCCCCAGAACCAGTGGTGGGTTTCAAAAATTGTTTGAGCCTCCTTTGTGGGTGTGGCCTCCTTTGTGGGAGTGGCTTGCCGCCCATGTGACCGGATGGGAGTGGCTTGCCACCCATGTGACCGGATCAGAGGTGGGTTCCTACCAGTTCGCACCTATTCGGTAGAACCGGTTCGTCAAATCTACCGAACCGGTTAGAAGAGGTGCCACCAGTGGACCCGGAAAGCAGGCCACACCTACAGAAGAGGTTCCAAAATTTTTTGAAACCCACCACTGGTCCTTGGATATGATTATTCTACACTATCATGCTCCTATTTATAAAACTCAGTGCCTCTGTGAAAGGTAAGGATGACTACTGCGTTTGTGGTGCAATCAGAACATTGCATGTGTTGAAGTTGTTTTAACGCAAACCAAAGATGTCTTTTAAAAAAACAAGTTGACATCATATTCTTATGCATGCCAGGGCTGTGTGTGAGGTAATTTAAGGAGGTTCTGACAAGTGTCGTCGGCATCTTCATATCTGGTCACATGGGCGGCAAGCCACTCCCATCCAGTCACATGGGCGGCAAGCCACTCCCACAAAGGAGGCCACACCCACAGAGTAGGTTCGAACAATTTGTGAAACCCACCACTGGACCGGATATGAAGATGCCGACGACACTCGTCAGAACCACCTTAAATTACCTCACACACAGCACTGGCATGCATAAGAATATGATGCAAACTTGTTTTTTAAAAGGCATCTTTGGTTTTTCGTTAAAACAACTTCAACACACGCAATGTTCTGATTGCACCACAAACGCAGTAGTCATCCTTACCTTTCACAGGGGCCCTGAGTTTTATAAATAGGAGCATGATAGTGTAGAATAATCATATCCAAGAACCAGTGGGGGGTTTCAAAAATTTTGGAACCTCTTCTGTAGGGTGTGGCCTGCAGATTTGACGAACCGGCTCTACCGAATAGGTGCGAACTGGTAGGAACCCACCTCTGCCCATTAACTAAAGAGGGCATGCTCTTTAAGCATGCTGTGTTGTGTCCCGCCAGCAGCCAGCAAAGCTGGCAGCAGAGTCGGACAGTGAGGAGGTTGGGAAGGAACATGGGCCAGTCCTGGGGGCTGAGGAAAGCTCAGACGAGGGCTCTGCGTCGGAGGCAGAGAGGGAGCCAGACAGCAGTGAGGCAGAGGAACAGCTGGAGCCTGTTCCCAGTGTGCACATGCGCAGAGCTGCCAGAAGACAAGAACAACTAAGAAAGCAGGGTCGGCTTAAGAGTAAAGCCACACCTTGGAGGTGATTGGCCCCTCCCACAGGAAACAAAAGAGGAGCGAAAGGGGAGGGGGCGTTCATTTGGTCTGGAAAGTTCTGTTTCTGATTCTCTGTGCCAAGTTTTGCTTTGCCCTGTGTTTGGAAGCTAGCGATCTGTCAGGGCTCTAAACGAGATAAGGTGCGTGTGGATAAACATTCCTCTGAAAGACTGTTGGCTAAAGCCTTGCTGACTGTGAATGAAAGGAATTCACAGTCGTGTAAATAAAAGCGGTTTTTGTCGGGACCAAAACTTCGCTTCCTGCTTTTTAAGGAAGCCTGGATCAGAACATGCTGCAGCAGAAGTGCTGAGCAGTTCTCAAGCCCTGAGTGCCCCATTAACTACAGTATCAAGCTTTCTACAGTATGTCATTTATTTCCCCCAGAACAACAACAACAATCTTGCATGGTGGAGTTTGGGCTGAGAGAGAGAGAGAGGGAGTGGCCCAAAGACACCCATTGGGCTTTTATTCCTGTGGCGAGACTAGAACTCGCCATCTCCTGGTGATTGGCACGAAATCATCTTTTGTGCCTACAGAGGGATTAGAACTCACTTGCTCCTGGCTCTTGATTGGGCCAAAGTCCCCCAGCTTTCTTTCATGCCTAAAACAGAATTTGTGGCCTGGCGCAGTAACCACTAGATCAAACTGCTTCCTTCCTCCCTCCAATAAAGTAAAGTAAATTGCCAAATGTTAGGTAAGCTCCCCGTTGGGAGAGCGTGTGCGTTCAGAGAAGCGTTGTGAAAGTTGTGTTGGAGAACACACAAACCAGCATACAGAGACACTGCAGTTTAAATAGGCTTTTACTTTCGTGGAAATAGAGATATCAAACAGTCCAAGTCATACACGGATAAGACAGTCAGTCATCAATGTCTTTCAGTTAAGGGATAATCCAAATAACATAGTCCATAATCATACAAACAGTCCGGTACTCAAAGTTTGCTAGCAGTTGCAAAACTTACAATAGCTCACGGCACTTTCTAACAGCCAGCTTCCAAAAACACTCAGATCAGATCAGCCCAGCATCTAACAAAACAGAGAGCTAACAGTCATTCTGGCTGATGACCGATTGACGAAAGAGCAACCAATCACATTTTACAGTATGATTTAAAGAAACAGGTACAACATTGTTACATGATTTATATATTGCCAACCCAACCGTTAGATTATATTCCTAACACCAAACACCCAAATGCACTTGATGAGGTCAAATCGAGATAGGTCAAGATTTCAGCTGGAATGGAGGGGAAAAGATATTAAATTGGGGATGGAGAATTCCTGTTTAGCCAGGAATTGCACCTTTCAACTCATACACCACACACACAGATACACACACACAGACACACACTTTATTTCAGGTTGGGCTTCCAAGGATTGCTAAGTGCGGTATGCTTTGTTAAATGTCGACGTAGCTTGGGAAAGGATTATCAGATAGCTAATCATAGTAGTTTCGCCCCATTTTCCACCTGATTGATTATTTATTTATTTATTTATTTTGAGTCTGAGGCCTCCCGACTTACGACCGACATTAATACATTTTATTGATGACTTGTTTGTATTTTACGTATTACAATGTTTTCAGAAGGCAAGAAAACACACTGCCATATGTTGGTGGTTTTACATCCTAGATGGGGTGGTACAAAATCTGGAGGAGTTGAGATTTACTTACTTACTTACTTACTTACTTACTTACTTACTTATGATTTGCTGTCCATCTCATCTGGAGGTTGGTGATGGTGGTGGTGGTGGGAGTCAGGAAGACAACTGGAGCGGAGATACTCCTACAGGTAGTTCTCAACTTGCGACCATAAGTACAGGCAAGTCCTTGACTTATGACCACAATTACAGGCAATCTTCGACTTACGAGCGCAATTGGGACTTTCTTGAGTAGTTCGGAGAAACAGTAGCGGAAATTTTGAGTAGTTTGGAGAACCGGAAAATGCCACCTGTCGCTGAGCCCAGAGAGGGGAGGGAATGGAGATTTTGCAGTATCCTTCCCCTGCCACGCCCACCAAGCCACGCCCACCAAGCCACACCACACCCACAAAACCACATCACACCCACCAAGCCACACCCACAGAACCAGTAGTAAAAAAAATTGCATTTCACCACCGCTAACAACTGCATGATTTGCTTAGCAACTGCAGTGATTCACTTAACAACCATGAGGGGGGGAAGGGACTCATAAAACAGGGTGCCACTCGCTTCACTGCCTTGCTTAGCCATGGAAATTTTCGGCTCCAATGTGGTCGTAAGTGGAGGACTAACTCGGGCCTTTCCGCTCCTTTCAAAAACATTGGCTTGCACGTGTGAGAATTTCATCAGAATTCTCTGCACCGTTGAAAGTAATTTCTAAAGCAAATGTCATCCAAATGACTAAAAATATATATATATATATTTAAAAAGAGATGATTTTCCTACATGGCACCACAAGAATTTGGAAGCTGGAGATAATTGCTGGGGACAATGCCAGAAAGGCACTGGGGGGGGGGGGGAGAAGTCCAGCCCTTCTTAATGGTGTCTTAAGCAAAGCGACGCATGCCATCCACAGCCCAAAACCAGCATGCCTCCCTCGCAGTTTGGCTAATCCTCTAATCTCTTGGATAATCTGTCCAAAAAATATACCTACCCCCCCCTCAAAAAAAACCCTATAAAATTGGAGTGTGTCTCTGAATATAATATGGGGAGGGTGAGGGTGGGGAGGGGGCCTAATCAGGCATGGTGGTGGGAGAAAGATTTCCCTCCCCCCTCCCGTTCCATTAATCACCTACCGTTGCCGTTTTATTAATTTTAAGAGGTGCTTGGTTTAATCTTGTAAAGTTAATGGGAAGGAGGAAGATTAGGGAACCCACGTGGGTTCCAGAGAAGCTCGGATCGGCCTCTGGGGCTTTCCTCCCAACGAGTCAGGCAATCCTAGCTTGGCAGAATCCATTGTTGGTAGAATTGCAACGAGAAAAAGATTTTCTACTTGGTATTCCTAAACCGGAAACTGTGTGGTTGATTAAAAGGACCAATAACGCTTGGAAGTTTCTAGTCCTCAAGGTTCAGCCTGAGGAGAGGGTTGGACTGGAAGACCTCCAAGGTCCCTTCCAACTCTTCCCTTCCCTTCTCTTCTCTTCATTTCACTTAACTTCTCTTTCTATCCCTATGCCTAATTCTATTCTATTCTATTCTTTTTATATTCTTTTTCTATTATATTCTATTCTAATCAATTCCTATTCCTATTATATTCTTTTTCTATTATATTCTAGTCAATTCCTATTCTATTATTTTTCCATTCCATTCTATTCTATTCTAGTCAGTTCCTATTCTATTCTATTCTAGTCAATTCCTATTCCTATTATATTCTTTTTCTATTAGATTATATTCTAGTCAATTCCTATTCTATTCTAGTCTATTCTTTTTTCTATTATATTCTAGTCAATTCCTATTCCTATTCTATTCTATTGTATTCTATTCTTCCATCTCGAAAACACCCAGGGCGTCTCATTTCAAATGTCCTGGTCTTCTTTTAAAGAGGAAACAATTCATCAATCTTCTTAATCTAATCTTCTTAATTTTAATCATGTTGTACTATCTTTGGGGGCTTTTGTTTTTACCGTTTTATCATTTTGTAAGCCGCGCTGGAACCGTGAGGTGGGCAGCATACTAATGTAATAAGTAGATAAAATATATGTTATCTTACTTTACTGGACGTAAAACAGATATTTCTATCCTCCGTGCCTGGTGTCGAAAAGTCCGCAGCTTTGCAATTCAGACAGTTGCAAAATTGGTCAATAATTACAAGCTTGGCTTACAACAACAATTGGAACCAGATTTTCCATTGCGGTTGTTAAATGAGTCACGCCTGAGATTGACACCCTTTTCTGCCACGGTTGTTAAGCGAATCAGTGGTTAAGCGAATCCTATGGTTGTTAAGTAAATCCAGTTTCCCAAACTGACTTTGTTCGTCTGAAGCCAGTTGGCAAATGATGAAGAAACCACCCTGGGACAAAGTAACCATCATAAATACACGTTGATTATCAAGGGTTCAAATTCTGATTACTTGACCGTGAGGATGCTGCAACAGTTTTAAGTACAAGGACTAGTTTATAAGTGATTTTCTTACTCAGAGTAGTTGCAAATGAGTTTTTAGAAAGCAATAAAGGCAGGATGAATATCGTATACATACATAAATAAATCGTGGCTATTTTCCATGCCTCTGCTGGGAAGAATGAATGAATATTGGATGTCTAGGTTGGGCATATAATTAGGTATTGTTATTTTAGGTTTCTATTGTGAATCCTGGGTGAACCCACCAAAGTCACAGCCATAAAATGGGCAGCTAAATACCGTGTTTCCCCCAAAATAAGACAGAATCTTATTTTCTTTTGACCCCCGAAATAAGCACTTGGCCTTATTTTCGGGGAGGTCTTATTATTTTTGAGGTGCAGGGGGCCAGTGTGGTCACCTCATGTGCTCTGTTGCAATCGTATTGGGGAGGGCTTATTTTTGGGGAGGGCTTATCTTAACACATGCACTCAAAAACCAGATTGGGCTTATTATCTGGAGAGGTCTTATTTTTGGGGAAACAGGGTAAATGATTAAATAAGTAGGTAAGTCCGTTGCATTCAGTGGCAGCTTCTTCTTGTGTGTAAGAAGCCCCCACCCCCATATTATTTTACAGGTAGTTCTCGACTTATGACCACAACATTTCTGTTGCTAAGCGAGACATTTGTTAAAGGAGTTTTGCCCCCATGTTACAACTTTTCTTGCCACCGTTGTTAAGTGGATCCATGCAGCTGTTAAGTTAGTCACACGGTTGTTAAGTGAACCTGGCTTCCATATTGACTTTGCTTGTCAGAAGGTCGCAAAAGGGGAACACGTGAGCCCGGGACACTGATACGAGTCAGTTGCCAAGCGTTTGAATTTTGAACATGTGATCATGGTGGTGCTGCACTGGTCATAAGTGTAAAAAATGGTCATAAATTGAGGGAACTGGGCATGGCTAGTCTAGTGAAGAGAAGGACCAGGGGAGACAGGATAGCGATATAATAGAAAAAGAATGGAATGGAATAGAATAGAATAGAATAGGAATTGACTAAAATATAATATAATAGAAAAAGAATAGAATAGAATAGAATAGAATAGAATAGAATAGAAATTGACTGGAATATAATATAATAGAAAAAGAATAGAATAGAACAGGGATTGACTAGAATATAATAGAAAAAGAATATAATAGGAATTGACTAGAATATAATATAATAGAAAAAGAATATAATAGGAAGACTAGAATAGAATAGAATAGAATGAATAGAAACTGACTAGAATATAATATAATAGAATATAATGGAAAAATAATAGAATAGAGTAGGAATTGACTAGAATATAATAGAAAAAGAATAGAATAGGAATAGGAATTGACTAGAATATAATATAATAGAAAAAGAATATAATAGGAATAGGGACTGACTAGAATATAATATAATAGAAAAAGAATAGAATAGGAATAGGAATTGACTAGAATAGAATAGAATAGAATAGAAAAAGAATATAATAGGAATAGGAATTGACTAGAATATAATATAATAGAAAAAGAATAGAATAGGAATTGACTAGAATATAATATAATAGAAAAAGAATAGAATAGGAATAGGGATTGACTAGAATATAATACAGGGGTGGGTTTCAACCGGTTCGCGGCGGTCCCTGCGATCCGGTTGGTCGCCGAACCCGGAAGTAAGTAACTTCCGGGAACGGCGAAGGCCACCCCCCGCACACGCGCACGCCCGCGCGCGCTCCTTACCCGGTTTTGCCGAATTCTGCGCTTCCACGCATGCGCAGGACGCATACAGTGCCTGCGCGATCCTCCAGGAGCAGCTGGAGCATCGCACAGACGCTAGTATGCATGCGTGCGCCGCGCGCGTGTACGCGCGCACCGCACACATGCGCAAGGACGCCACCGGCCTCGTTCCAACCGAACCGGTTGGAACGGGGCAAGAAACCCACCCCTGATATAATATAATAGAAAAAGAATAGAATTGGAATAGGAATTGACTAGAATGTAATATAATAGACATGATATTTGAGGGGCTGCCACAGAGAGGAGGGGGTCAAGCTATTTTCCAAAGCACCGGAAGGCCAGACAAGGAATAATGGATGGAAACTGACCAAGGAGAGATTCAACCTGGAAATAAGGAGGAATTTTCTGACAGTGAGAACAATCAACCCATGGAACAGAAGTTGCCTTCGGAAGTTGTGGGAGCTTCATCACTGGGAGCTTTCAAAAAGACTGGCCTGCCCTCTGTCAGAAATGGTGTAAGGTCTCTTGCTTGACCAGAGAGTTGGACTAGATGACCTACAAAGTCCCTTCCAACTCTGTTAATCTGTAACATCTATAAATCAGTTTTTTCAGTGCCATTGTAATGCCGAACGGTTACCGGTTCGGAAAAAAACTGTTGTAAATCGAGGACTACCAGTATTTTGAACGTCACACCCTTTGGTTGGGCTCTGGTTTTCGAGACCCGAGAACCCCTTTTAACCGTCTCTTTTTCCTCCTGTGGCAGATTCCACCAAGGGGATTACACCGTGGAGGTCAGCATCAACGATTACCTGGACATATACTGCCCGCACTATGAGATCCCGTTTCCCATGGATCAGATGGAGAGGTACATTTTGTACATGGTCAACTACGAGGGACACAGCTCCTGCGACCATCGGCAGAACGGCTTCAAACGCTGGGAATGTAACCGGCCGGATTCCCCCAACGGGCCCCTCAAGTTCTCCGAGAAGTTCCAGCTTTTTACCCCTTTCTCCTTAGGATTCGAATTCAGACCCGGGCACGAGTATTACTACATTTGTAAGTACTGAAAGCTGCCTTAACGCTTCCCGTAGGAACCGAGCAGGCTGGAGTTTCCCTGGGGTGAGGTGAGGGGTTGGGAGGGCGAAAACTTTATGTGCCGTACATGAAGTGAGGATTTTAGCTGAGCCCAGCGATGGCTAACCTTTTTGTTGTCGTTGGCCGAAAACGCATGCACCCATAATGCAACGTGTGCATGACCCCTCCGCGCCCCCATCCCCCTGCGCAGGGGCGTGCAATCCCCCCGCACCCTGATTTGGGCCTCCCTGCAACCTCCTGGGAGCAAAAATGGGTCGGTGTGAGTGTGTGTTATCCATGCACATTTGATCCTTGCGCATGCACCCCATCTGCCCCATACATGTGTGGCATAGACTCAAAAATCAACTGGCCAGCAGGAGGCACATGCACATGTGCAGTGGAGTTGAGCTGGGAGCAAAGGAGTTAAAATAACACAACATACAATCAATCTTAGTGGGGCTGGAGCTCAATCAAGGATCAACAGCCCCAGGCCTGCCGGAACAGCCAGATCTTAATAGACTTCCGGAAGGCCGAGAGAGTGGGGAGGGTCCGGATCTCAGGGGGTAGATCGTTCCATAGGGACGATCCATAGGCAGCTACAGAGAAGGCTCTCCCCCCGAGGGGCCGCCAGACGGCATTGTGTAGTCGACGGCACCCGGAGAAGGCCCACCCTGTTAGATCTTATCGGTCGCTGGGAGGTATGTGGCAGGAGGCGGTCACGGATATATCCAGGTCCTGGATATATTGCTATTTTCACCATTAGGAAACTTCTCCTTAGTTCTAGGTTACTTCCCTCCTTGATTAGTTTCCAGCCATTGCTTCTTGTCCTGCCCTCAGGTGCTTTGGAGAATAGCTTGACTCCCTCTTCTTTGTGGCAGCCCCTGAGATATTGGAGGACTGCTATCATGTCACCCCTAGTCCTTCTTTTCATTAAACTAGACATACGCGATTCCAGCAACTATTGTTTCTACTCTTTAGCTCCAGCCCCCTAATCATCTTTATTGCTCTTCCCTGCATTCTTTCTAAAGTTTCAACCTCTTTATTTTTATATTGTGATGAACAAAACTGTGCGGTCTTACCAAGACATTATAAAGCGGTACTAATACTTCAAGAGATTTTGATTCTATCCCTCGATTCATGTAGCCTAGGACTGCATACGCTTTTTTTTTTTTTTTTTTTGCCATGTTGGCAACGACAGTTTTGGCAATGCAAGGGAGGTTTTAAGGATAGAAATGGGTTCGTTTGCTTCTGAAAATTCCACATCCGAGACCCAAAACAAGGTAAAGGTTCCCCTCGGACATACGTGCTAGTCTTCCCTGACTCTAGGGGGCGATGCTCATCTCCGTTTCAAAGCCGAAGAGCCAGCACTGTCCAAAGACACCTCCGTGGTCATGTGGCCGGCATGACTAAACGCCGAAGGCGCACGGAACGCTGTTACCTTCCCACCAAAGGTGGTTCCTATTTTTCTACTTGGCATTTTTACATGCTTTCGAACTGCTAGGTTGGCAGAAGCTGGGACAAGTAACGGGAGCTCACTCCGTTACGCGGTGCTAGGGATTCGAACCGCCGAACTGCCGACCTTCCGATCGACAAGCTCCGCGTCTTAGCCACTGAGCCACCGCGTCCCCTGAGATCTAAAATACTCCCCTCCAAACCTGCCTTTGCAAAGATATTGCCAGATCTGTGCATTGTCTCCCGTCATCCTTCGGAGGATTGAGTGGAAGATGCAATCAAGAGATTGTGTTGACAAACCTCCCCAAGTTTCACCCACCCCAATTTAGCTTGGAAGGATATTAGTGTTTCCCCGGCACTAACGGGAGATAATCATCTAGTCTTGACTGGCAAAGAACCTTTTGTAGGTGACCGTGTGTGATTAGGGAGGAGGGAGGGGGGCTGTGTTTGCTATCCATGCCCTCAGCGCAGTCTCAACAAATTAAAAGCTGTGTCTAACAGAGAACACACATTTATCTACACTTAACCAGTCAATCACTGGGAGCTTTCCTTGAAAGAGTGTGTTTTTATTATTTACTGAACCACCCATGACCTATCAGGTCATTCTTTCAGAGGCATTTCCTTACCAGATTCCTCAGTTTTTTCAATCAAGGCAGAGCTTCTGATAGACTTGAAAACTTCTTAAAAATCCAGGGAGGTATTCAGAGGTGTCGCTGCCTTGAAAGCAGCCCACATTAAACTGGGGAGCACAATCAAACTTCAACAGATGATGACCGGAAATAGAATAGAATAGAATAACAGAGTTGGAAGGGACCTTGGAGGTCTTCTAGTCCAACCCCCTGCCTAGGCAGGAAACCCCACACTTCAGACAAATTTTCTTCTTAAAAACTTCCAATGTTGAATGGAGCATTCCCAAGTTCTGGAGGCAAGTTGTTCCACTGATTAATTGTTCTAACTGTGAGGAAATTTCTCCTCAATTCTAGGTTGCTTCTCTCCTTGATTAGTTTCCACCCATTGCTTCTTGTCCTGCCCTCAGATGCCTTGGAGAATAGCTGGACTCCCTCTTCTTTGTGGCAACTCCTGAGATATTGGAAGACTGCTATCATGTCTCCCCTAGTCCTTCTTTTCATTAAACTAGATTTACCCAGTTCCTGCAACCGTTCTTCATATGTTTTAGCCTCCAGTCCCCTAATCATCTTTGTTGCTCTTCTCTGCACTCTTTCTAGAGTCTCCACATCTTTTCTACATCGTGGCGACCAAAACTGAATGCCGTATTCCAAGTGTGGCCTTACCAAGGCCTGATAAAATGGTATTAACACTTCACGTGATCTTGATTCTCTCCCTCTGTTTATGCAGCCTAGAACTGTGTTGGCTTTTTTGGCAGCTGCTGCACACGGCTGGCTCCTATTTAAATGGTTGTCCACTAGGTCTCCAAGATCCCTCTCACAGTTACTACTATTGAGGATGGTACCACATATACTGTACCTGTGCATTTGGTTTTTCTCGCCTAATGTTCTATGGCATATTGGTTTTATGTCATAAACTGCTTTCGGGTCACTTTTGTGTCATCAAATCTGTGTTCGTTCCAGCATAACTCTGGAACGCCTTGAGCAACTTCAACCAAGCTTGGTACACAGATGTCTTACTCTCTGGAAACACATACTTTGTGGGGTAGGACGCCCCTAACACCTTTTGGGGAATGTGTTATGTTAAGATTCAGCCTGTTGTTCAGCCAAGGTGGCGCAGTGGTTAAAATGCAGCACTGCAGGCTACTGCTAGATCAGCAGGTCAGCGGTTCAAATCTCACCGGCTCAGGGTTGACTCAGCCTTCCATCCTTCCGAGGTGGGTAAAATGAGGACCCAGATTGTTGGGGGCAATATGCTGACTCTCTGTAAACCGCTTAGAGAGGCCTGAAAGGCCTATGAAGCGGTATATAAGTCTACTGCTATTGCTATTGCTATTGTTGTGCCTTCAAATGACTTCTACTGTACTGCCGAAAAATGGCTTCTACTGTACAGCGCAGTGGAGTTGCCATGGTAATGGCTTCACAATACTCCATAAAAGGGCTCCCTACGGAAAGGGGGAAAATCCAACATTAGAAATTACCTTTGGTCCGGACATTTCCCACCATATAAATAAATACCCAGACAACGCCAAGTTATCAGCTAGTAGTGTCTTATAAAATTTGCCAAATTCCATGGGAGTCATAGGCCTTGTATTTTGGAGCCATTTTGTACATTTTATCTATTTGTTTGTTTATTTCCCCACCTTTATTTTTATAAATAACTCAAGAAGGCAAACATCCCTGAGACTCCTCCCTCTTCCTATTTTCCTCACAACAATATTTCTGTGAAGTGGGATGGGTTTAGAGAAGATAGGCCCAAAGTCAACTCAGATGGCTTTCATGGCTAAATTGGGATTGGATCCAGTGGTGGGATTCAAATAATTTAACAACTGGTTCTCTGCCCTAATGACCAGCTGGGTAGGTGGGGCTTGGTGGTCATGTGACTGGGTAGGCGTGGCCATCTCAACATCACTCAGGTCATTGGGGATTTCGCCTTAGCTGTAATAAGGGTTAACCAGAGAAGCAGTTTCTGTAAGCAGGACAATAAAGATTAGGCTAGAAACAACACCATAATGTTTCCTTCCTGCCTTCCTTACAGGATTAGCCCTGTAAAGTGGAAAAAAACAAAAGGAGATTTCTTCCAACAACTGGTTCTCCGAACTGCTTAGAAAGTTAATAACTGGTTCTCCCGATTAGGTGCGAACTGGCTGAATCCTACCACTGATTTGATCCCACAATCTCTCATTTTCTAGCATGGTGTCTTAACCATTCCACTAAACCAACCTTGCCCTACGCTGCACTCTTTTGCCCAATGAAAGGCTACAGAAAATGAGAAGTTTAATAGTATATAGATTTTATTTATCAAATGTGCATAGCTGCCCACTCTCACAAGAAATGACTGGGGGCGGTGTTCAGCAATTTAAAAAAACAATAATTATAGAAATACAATCATTGTAAAAATGTAAATCCATCATTTAAAAAAAAAATCTAAGTAAATTAAAAAGTAAGACACACAAACCGCAGACATGGAGAAAATGAACTAGTGCAGCCATCCTAAGAGGTTATTGATTATTGGTTCCTTGTGCCCCCTGCAAGATTTGTGGGCTTTTTAAAGGAAGGAAGGAAGGAAGGAAGGAAGGAAGGAAGGAAGGAAGGAAGGAAGGAAGGAAGGAAGGAAGGAAGGAAGGAAGGAAGGAATTTGGGGGCTTTTTAAAGGAAGGGAGGGAGGGAAGGAGGGAGGGAAGGAAGAGAAGAAGAAAAAAAGAGAGAAAGAGGAAAGAAAGAAAGAAAGAAAGAAAGAAAGAAAGAAAGAAAGAAAGAAAGAAAGAAAGTTGCTTTCTACCACCCATCTTAATCTGTGGAACTCACTGCTGCAGGATATTCTTAAATTTGATAATCTTCCCCGCCCCGTTGCTTTTGTTTCCTAATTTTGTGTTTGCCTCGCACACCCTCAAAGGATCTCAGTTTGATATACCCTGCCATTCTCCACAACGTTATCATTTGGGCCAGGAAAAACAAGGCTGTTGACTAAATTCACATCACCGTATTGACCTCCTGGTGTGTCTGTGTAGCTCTTTATTATGGCCATGCCTCATTGAAACAGAGAGGGCGCGAGTACCTCTCCTTTTCGGCACAATTTTAATCTTCTGCCGAGATCTATTTTCATAATTAAAAGAAGAAGGAGAAGAAAAAAAATCTGAGAACGCCATGCCCAACTCCGACTTCTGATTACACTGTCAATCCTAACTAAGCAATCACAGCGACTGGTTTAATTAGCAAGAATGACTCTATTTAAACTCCATTGGGGCCTTGGGAATGGGGGATGCTTCACTACCCAGCTGGGGCCACATTCTGAGAAAATAATAAAAATAAACCCGTGTTCAGCACAGAACGAAGGAGAGCAGGGAGAGAGGAGAAGACATGGCTCAAAGAAGCGTTGGAAGTTCTGGGTGAGAAACGTTAATGGCCGCCTGGTTCCCGACCATATTTGACTTGCGAAATGATCTGGGCTTCAGCCTCTCGATGAGACCTCTGGTCTTTTTTCATTTAAACATTTTTTTCCCAGTCTCATTTTTATTAGTTTTTATAAATAACTCAAGCTGGAGACCATAGCTAATACTCCTTCTTCCTGTTTTCTGCATAACAACAACCCTGTGAGGTGGGTTGGGCTGAGTGAGAGAATAAGTGGTTCCAAGTCACTAGCCGGGTTTCATGGCTAAGGTGGGACTAGAACTCCCGATCTCCTGATGGTTGGCCAAAAAGTCACGTAGCTGGCTTTTATGAATAAGGCGGGATTAGAATCACTGTCTCCCAGTGATTGGTCCAAATTTCACCCAGCCATCTTTCATAGTTGAGGCGGGACTAGAACTCAGTCTCCCAGCAATTGGCTCAAAGTCCCCCAGATGGCTTTTATGAATAAGGCGGGATTAGAATCACTGTCTCCCAGTGATTGGTCCAAATTTCATGCAGCCATCTTTCATAGCTAAGGCGGGACTAGAACTCAGTCTCCCAGCGATTGGCTCAAAGTCCCCCAGCTGGCTTTTATGAATAAGGTGGGATTAGAATCATAGTCTCCCTCCCAGTGATTGATCCAAAATATGAAAGTATCCTTTCTCCTTCCTCTTTCTTCTTTCTATCCTTCCTTCCTCCCCTCTATCTTCTTTTTATTCTTTCTTCCTCTTCTTTTTACCCTTTCTCCTTCCAACCTTCCCCGTTTTCTTTCTATCCTTCCTCTTTCTATTGTTCCTCCCTACCTCTTTATTCTTTCTATCCTTCCTTCCTTTTTCTTCTATCTCCTATTTTCCTATCTCCCTCTGACTTTCTTTTCCCTTTTTCTTCTCTCTCTTCCCTCTCTCCCTCCCTCCCTCTTACCAGAGATTCAATTGGTGGCAAGCGGTCAGCTTTGGAAATAAAACCAAAGATTGCACATGGCATTTTCTGCCAGCTGTGATGAATAGCTTTCCAGCGGTCCTTCTCTCTTAGTCCGGCCACTTGAGCCCGCAGTGTTTATTGTCCATTGGCTGCAGCAACTGAGATGCTGTTAACCAAAGGACTTGGGGAAAACCTGTCGTTGTAAAAAAAGCTTCTTTGTTACAGGCAAAGATTAACCAGGTTATATACAGCTTGGATTTCCACCCTGATTGGCAACCATTCTCCAGGTTTGGCTTGCTGGAGAGAGAGAACTGGGCGGCCTTCTGTGTACTAGTTATCTTATTTTTCAGAGTACAAGATGCACCGGAGTATAAGACGCACCAAGATTTTGAAGAAGCAAATTTTTAAAAAAAGTTTTTGCACTTTGCAGACCTCTGAAAAACAGCCCTTTTTTTGTGAAAATGGCCCTATTTTTCATCAAAAATAGGGCATGCATAGCCTTTAGGAGGTTTATAGAGTGTTCCTGGGGGCTGCGGGGGGGGGAGGGGGCAAAAACGAGCAAAAAACAATCTGTTTTTTGCTCATTTTTGCCAACCTCAGCCCCCAGCAGCACTCTGGAAGCCTCCTAAAGGCTATGCATCAGGGGTGTGTTTCTCGCCCCGCTCCAACCGGTTCGGTTAGAACGGGGCCGGCGGCGTCCTCGTGCATGCGCGCGGTGCACGCATGCGTACTAGCGTCTGCGCAACGCTCCAGCTGCTCCTGGACGATCGCGCAGGCGCTGTATGCGTCCTGTGCATGCGTGGAAGCGCAGAACTTGTCAAAACCGGGTAAGGACCGCGAGCGGGCAGGCGCACCCTTCGCCGTTCCCGGAAGTTACTTACTTCCGGGTTCAGTGACCAACCGGTTTGCAGGGACCGCCGCGAACCGGTTGAAACCCACCCCTGCTATGCATGGCCATTTTTTGCAAAGGTGGCAGGGTTTCGGGAGGCCAAAAATGCTGTATTCAGTGTATAAGACACACCCAGATGCACACCCTCTTTTTTGAGGGGAAAATGTGCATCTTATACTCTGAAAAATAGGTAAGCTACAGATTTTCTGCTTACACAACACAACCGTTTTCTACTTGGACAGTGTCCTTTGCCCACCCAGCCTGATACAGGTAGCCATTGACTTATGACCACAATTCGGACCAGAATTTCTTTTTTAATTTTTATTTTTAATTTTCAAAACAAACACAACACATAAAATCTTCCTTTTTTACATACTGTAGAAAGTGTAACAGTTGGTTACAAAAGACTTTCGTGCATCTCTTCCACAGTCATCAAGCATAATTCATATTAACTCAAGTATTTTAACTCAGATATTTATACATGTTACCATCATCATGCCTCCATTTTCATTTGACTATAGTTGTTTAAACGTCCTTCATCATAAAATATACCAAGATTTAATACATAACCACATACTGGCATTTCATTTACTATTTCTAAAATCCTCCAATGACACTAAATCCTTGTCCTATTCTAGCGAAACATCCATAATATTTAATAACAAAGTTTTCTGTCCTTCTTTCCAAATCACTGTTTACAATTTACATCTCATTTCCTTATATTGTACCCACGGACCAGAATTTATGTAGTTCAGTGAGTCAGTTATAAGCGAGTTGTCCAATTTTATGACCATTTTTGCCACGGTTGTTAAGTGAATCCTTGCAGTTGTTAAGAGAATCCAACTTTCCCGATTCACTTTGTTTTTCCAAAGCGGGCTGGGAAACTCACAAGTCATGATCACGTAACTGCGGGACGCTGCAACCGTCATAAATATATGCTTGAGAGACCGCCTGCTGCCAATTACCTCCCACAGACCCATTAGATCTCACAGGGTTGGCCTCCTCCGGGTGCCATCTACCAGCCAATGCCACCTGGCTATTACCCGGGGGAGGGCCTTCTCTGTGGCAGCTCCGCCCCTCTGGAATGAACTCCCCGCAGGGATTCGGACCCTCACCTCTCTCCAGGCCTTCCGAAAAGCCGTCAAAACCTGGCTTTGCCGGCAGGCCTGGGGGTGATGAGTTCCCTCCCCTCTCGACATGTATGGTTGTGCGACTGTTGTTTACTTTTATTATTTGTATTTTGTTTTTTATGTTCCCCTTTTTTCCCCCCTTGAATTGTTCGCCGCCCTGAGTCCTCCCGGAGAAGGGCGGCATACAAATAATAAAATTCTATTCTATTCTATGCCAGTTGCCAAGCGTCCAAATTTGGATCAATTGAACCATGGGAATTGTCAGCCTCTGCTTTGCTGCTGCTTCGGCTGCCATTGAAAGGGGGAGTGGGGGCATGGTATTTGGGAGGGGAATCATGATGTGCTGGAGGAAGATTCTAGACGCTGACCTGACCATCTCATTGCGCATGTGGAGGAAGGGACTTTCCCGCCAAGGTTAACTGTCCAGCATTCCATCCTGATGATGTCTTTTGAAGTTATCTCCCACCTGACAGTTGGGTGCGTTATAATTGGACTATGGACTGGGGTGCCAAGGGGAGGGGATTGAATTATACATGATATTATTCGCTTTCGCGCCTAATTAACCAGATTCAGCTTAGCTTTGCTAGTGTTCGTTTATAATTAGCAAAAGTACACTTGATTTCAAACAAATGGAGTTGAGTGGCTTCTTTCCTGATTACTAAATGAAGTTGCAGCTGACAGGAATGCTACAACAACTGTTGTAAGCGCGAGAACTGTTTGTAAGTCCGTTTTTTTTCCAGTGCCGTGGGAACTTTGAACGGTCACTAAATGAATGGTTGTAAAGGGAGGACTACCTGTAATCGACGCCGTTCCTTGCCAATTGACACATACGATGACAAAATAACAGAAAAAGAGAGGGGGAAAAAAATCTAGAGCCGTTTTTTCCCCCTCCTATCAGCTGATAATAGCTAAAGTCACCTCCAAATGTGCTTTTGGACATTGTCTTACAACACAGTGGGGTTTTGTTTAATCTTTTTGTAGCTTTTCTAACTCTGGGAACTTGCTTTGAATTATGAGCTGTTGCAAATGTGTCCCAGAAACAGGACAGAATGTAGGGATTTTTTTTGCAAGGACAATTCACCTAGGAAACACACTGGAGCGTTCATTAGAATCCTTCATAAGCAGAGGAAAACCAAGCTCCGCGTCATAAACAGGAACTGTGCCGGGACATGCCAGAAACCGGGATGCACAAACAAGCAACGCCCTATCCGCGGGATGCAGGCAGCATGCAATCCCCCCCTTCCCGGTTTGCGGGAAAAACCTCTTCTTAAAGAACGGGTCCCTGATGCCCAAAAGGTTTTGGGGGGGGGAGTGAGTGCTGGGTAGGTTGGGATAAAGGTAAAGGTTCTCCTCGCACATATGTGCTAGTCGTTCCCGACTCTAGGGGGCGGTGCTCATCTCTGTTTCAAAGCCGAGGAGTCAGCGCTGTCCGAAGACGTCTCCGTGGTCATGTGGCCGGCATGACTAAACGCCAAAGGCACGCAGAACGCTGTTACCTTCCCACCAAAGGTGGTTCCTATTTTTCTACTTGCATTTTTACATGCTTTCGAACTGCTAGGTTGGCAGAAGCTGGGACAAGTAACGGGAGCTCACTCCGTTATGCGGTGCTAGGGATTCGAATTGCCGAACTGCCGACCTTTCTGATCAACAAGCTCAGCATCTTAGCCACTGAGCCACCGCATCCCACTTAGGTTGTGATTGCCTTGTACAAAGTTAGCACCCACCCTTCTCCTGAAGCAGCGATGGTGAACCTTTTTTGGCTCGTGTGCCAAAAGCGGGGGGAGCGCAGGGGGGGTCGTGCGTGGGCGTGCCACACCCGTAATGCAGTGCGCGATCCCCAGCACGCATGCGTGCATGACAAGCCCTCCCTCCCCCATTTTTTCCATGCTTTTTTCACCCTCCCTAGGATCCAGAGGCTTTCTAGGAGCCTGGGGAGGGCGAAAACAGCCTCCCCCCGCCTTCCCTGAAACCTCTGGAGCACAAAAAAACGGCCTTACGGGCAGGAACGGACTTCCGGTTTGTTTGGAGGGCCAGTTTAAGCCCTTCGGAGCCTCAGGGACCTTCAGGAGGCTTCCCTAAGGCTCTGGAGGACAAAAACCGACCCTACAAGCAAACCGAAAGTGACTTCCGGTTTGCTCGTAGGGCCGGTTTAAACCCTCCGGAGCCTTCAGGGATCGGCTTCCCTGAAGGCTCTGGAGGGCTTAAACCGGCTCTATGAGCAAACTGGAAGTCTGTTCCTGAATTTCTGGTTTGCCCGTAGGGCTGAGTTTTTGCACTCCGGAGGCTTCAGGGGAGCTCCTGAAGCCTCCGGAGGGCCTCTGGGGGGGACAGGGGAGGCTGTTTTCACCCTCCCCAGGCTCCTATAAAGCTTCTGGAGCCTGGGGAGGGCAAAAAATGGCCTAAAAAAAAAAAGGCTAAAGCCAGCTGGCCAGCACGCGCGCTGACAAATGACTCCGCGTGCCACCTGTGGCATGCGTGCCATAGGTTCGCCATCCCGGTCCTAGAGGAATGAAATGTTTTGAGAAATATTTTAAAAGGCAGGGTAAAAATTTTCCCCTGAAAGGAGAAATTTAAAAAAATCTTAAGGGAGACAGAAACTCAGAGCTTCAGCTCCCTGCCAGCAGATATTTGGCGTCACCCGTCAAAAGCGCGTCCAACAACAGTGCGCCGACAAAACCGCAGCAATAAAACCGCGACATTGACAGTGTGCCGACAAAGGCGCATCGACAAAAGAGCGCCGACAGAAGCGCCATTACGGGACTTCCTGGGAGGAGCTTACTGGTGTGGGGCAGCAAAAAATCAGCTGCCTCCGAATTCCTGGCTACGTACCTGTTTAGAGGATCTTCCATCTGACGTCTTATCAGGTTTTCTTATCCTTCAGGCAAGAGGGAAAGAAGAAACTGTTTTGCTGGCAAATGCTCTTCGATTTTTGCAGCTTTTGTGCTTGCAAGGAAAGGGGGGCTAGCCCAAGGCAGAACGGCTGTCCGTGCTGGGAACTTCAAACTGCCTTGTGCAGGACAAAGTAGGTCTCTCCCACTCTGCTCTAAGTTTTGTTTGATTTAATCTTATCACGAGCTGAATCCGTTTACTGCGAGGACAATAATTGCTTATCAACATTCTAGCTTCTTCTCTTTTTCTCCTCCGAAAAATTATTTACTCAGAGGCTTTTAAAATGGCGCCGAGCAGGCTGGTTTCTCCGGTAATAACGAACACTTTTTGCTAATTCTTACAAGACTTCAAAAGAATTCAAAACAAAAGAGATAGCTTATCAAATGTTTTGGTTTCACAATAGAAGAATTTTACTCCTTTATTAACTTAGCTTATTTGGAAGTTAAATGGTGATGAATCTGTTGAACGGTCTTGTTACAATGTTTACTCACTGAAAGTTTTGCCAAGCCTTAAACTTCAAAATAAAAGCCTCTTTACTTAAAGCTGCATATTTAGGCTATAGATTTTTATTAACTGCAGGCAGACAAATTTTGAAATGGCCTCAAAACCAAATATTAACTTGAAGTCGTCACCCTCTACTTCCAGGGGCACATCCTCAGTGCCTGGCACAAAGCTGCAGCCTCCGCCTCCTACGCCCCCTGCTGGGGATGTGTTAACGAAAGAATTTTTTCTGAGTAATCTAAGCGAGGCTCTTAATGCACAGACAATTAAAATGGAAGATAAATTTAGAGATAATAGAGAGGAGAGAAAAGAGGAAATAAAAGAAATGAAAGAAGAAATTAAAAGTGAAATTAAAAGTGAAATAAAAGGACTTAAACAGGAGTTGTATGAGAAATTTGAGGCTAAGGTTGATAAAATTAGAGACGACATGCTGAGTCTTGTAACTGTATTAACAGAACATATTTCTGGAGTGGAAGATACTCTAGAGGTTCTTAATGATGCCAATGCTAACTTGACATTGAAAACAGAGGTGGTGGAACAAAAAGTGGAAAATGCTGAAAAAGAAATTATTATGATACAGTACCGACAAATGGAGCTCGCATTAAGAGTAAGGGGGCTGCGTGAGGAGAAACAGGAGAACCTGAAACAGACCCTATCGGAAGCTTTTGACCGCCTGATGGGAAGACCAGGGACCAACCAAGGCTGGCAAATTGACAAAGCTTACCGCGTTAACTCCTGGCTGGCAAAGCAGAAGCAGCTTCCTCGAGACATCGTTATATATTTTACTACAAGAGAGTCCAGAAATATGGTACTGCAAGCGTCTTATAACACTAAGCTTCAAATTGGCGGTCAAGACCTGGCTGTTTTGAAAGAGATACCACCTCAAATGTTAAGAGCCAGAAGAGACTACGCTTTTTTGGCCGAAGAACTCAGAAACCGTCAGATACAGTATAGATGGGATGCACCATTCGGCATCATATTTACATTTGATAAGCAAAGGTACCGCCTCAACTCTGTATGGAAAGCCCGAGATTTTTATTATAATATATTGAAGGCCGGACACCCTGCACCACCTGGACCTAGAGAAAGACCACAAGAAGGACAGGATAGACAGCAAACTACACAACCACCAGACAAGATGGAGCATCTCTCTTCTCTAGAAGTGCAAGGTGCTATGGAACCAAGACCTAGCCGCATGACTACTAGACGTATGGAGAAACAAGCTAAGAAGCAACAGTATCAACAATCATCGGCCATCGATCAAGGAACTACAACAACAAATCTGGAAGCAGTGGGAGGAGCTAAACCTAAGGTTAAACAGGCCGTGCAGGAAGCTCTAAAAATGCTTCAACCAACCAAAGATGACAACTAAGATTTTAACATGGAACGTCAACGGACTGAACTCTCCACAGAAGAGGAAGAAAATATTTCATTATCTTAAACAGTTTAAGAACGATGTAATTTGTTTGCAAGAAACTCATATCAAGTCAACTGATCAAAAATATTTGATCAACTCAAAACTTGGTCAACATTTTGCAGCTTCTGCTATGGAAAAGAAGAATGGTATAGTTGTATACTTAAGAAAAGATATGAAAGCTGAATTAATAGAAGCAGATCCCTTCGGAAGATATATTGCTTTAGACTTAATCTTAGAAGGGAAAAAGACATTACTTTTGGGAATTTATGCACCCAATCAACAGCAAGATAGATTCTATAGAAATCTTCATGCTAAATTAGTACAGTGGGACTATAGTTCCTGTATACTATTGGGTGACTGGAATGGAGTGATAGACACTAAGAGAGATAAGAAGATTTCCCGCCTAAATACCAAGATGCGAGCAAAGTTACCCAAATCCTTCTTTGACATTATGGATGATTTTGAATTGAGAGATATCTGGCGAGAAAGAAATGCAGAGGAATACGACTTCACTTTCTTCTCGGACAGGCATCAATCCCTTTCAAGGATTGATTTTATTCTAACCACTAATGATTTGCTTTCTAGGGTCAAAAAAACAAAGATTGCAGCTAGAGTCCTTTCGGACCATAACCCAGTTTGGATGGAGTTGGGAAGGGTAGTGCAGGCAAGAAGGTTTTGGAGACTGAATGAAAATTTATTTAGATATGAAAACTATATTAATGATTGTAAAAAATTACTATCTGAATATTTTGTTTTGAATATGAATAAGGGTACATCTATGGAATTTGTATGGGATGCAAGCAAAGCGTATATGAGAGGAGTTTTGATGAATATAAATAAAACACATAGAAATAAGCAAGGGTTAAAACGAACAGAACTGGAAGAGGAAATTAAGAGAAAAGAGCTCGAGTTAACAAGGAAACCAGACGATACAAAGGTTAAGGAAACTATTAACATATTAAAATCTCAATTTGACATGTTGATCTCTGACCAGGTAGCTACTAATTTATTATATGCAAAACACAATACTTTTTGTAATGCAAACAAACCTGGCAGATGGCTAGCTTATCAGATTAGGAAAAAAAGGAAAACTCGAAATATATCTAAACTGATTTACAGAGGGAAGGAGGTGTTCCAACAGGAAGAGATTCAAAAGGCTTTCTGGGAATTTTTTACAGAACTGTATAAAGGGGATAAAATTAATGGTTTAGACATAGACAAATATTTAGACAAGGAGAAAATACCTTCAGTTAGAGAAGAACACAGGCAAAAATTGAATCAACCAATAACCTCGGGGGAAATCCTGCAGGTAATTAAGCAATTAAAGCCAGGGAAAGCACCAGGTACAGATGGCTTGACAGCGGTTTACTATAAAAACTTACAGTTAGAAATGGTAGAACCTCTTAGAGAATTATTTAATATGATTCAAACGGAAGGTAAAGTCCCTCCATCTTGGAAGACAGCGTTTATATCTTTGATACCCAAAGAAGATCAAGATACTACTCAACCCAAAAATTATAGACCCATTTCATTACTGAATGTAGATTATAAAATTTTTACTAAAATATTAGCAAATAGGTTAATGTTGGTCATTCAACAATTGATACATACGGACCAAACAGGTTTTATACAAGGGAGACAGATGAAAAGTAATGTCAGATTAATTATTAACGCATTAGAATATTTGGGAAAGAACAACCAGATCCCTGCTGCGTTTATATTTTTGGATGCTGAGAAGGCCTTTGATCGAGTTAACTGGCAATTTCTGCTGAAGATATTGCAAAAAATGCAGATAGGAGATAATTTTTTACAGTCAATTAAAGCAATATACCAACAGCAAACAGCACAAATCATAGTCAATGGAAGTTTAACAGACTCTATTCAAATTGGAAAAGGTACAAGACAGGGTTGTCCTTTGTCCCCATTATTGTTTATTATAACTTTGGAAGTATTGTTGAATAAAATACGGGGCTTGGATGGTTTAAAAGGGATCAAGATTAGGCAGCAAGAATATAGAGTCCGCGCTTTTGCGGATGATTTGGTCATAATATTGGAACAACCGCAGGAATCCAGTATGGTTTTAATGAATACGATTAATCAATATGGTCAAGTGTCTGGCTTTAAAATAAACTTAGGAAAAACCAAAACATTAGCTATAAATATGAATATTAAACAAAAGGAAGAATTAGGAGTGATGCTAGGATGTGAGGTAGTTAAAAAAGTCAAATATCTTGGAGTCAACATTTTAACTTCAAATGGGAAGTTATATAAGCATAATTATGAACCACTTTGGCATAGCATACAGACAGAGATGAAAAAATGGGAGAAATTGCACTTATCTTTGCTGGGCAGGATAGCGGCAGTGAAAATGAACATTTTACCAAAATTTTTATTTCTTTTCCAAATGTTACCTATACTTAAAAAAGATGCGAACCTTTTAGAATGGCAGAAGGGTATCAACAAATTTGTGTGGGCAGGAAAGAAGCCGAGGGTAAAGATGAAAATAATGCAAGATGTACGTGAGAGAGGAGGACTGAAACTACCTAATTTAAAACTATATTATGATGCAGTGGTATTATCTGTAATTAGTGATTGGATTCATTTAACCAATGATAGAATATTGAACATTGAGGGACACGATCTGGTATTTGGTTGGCACGCTTACCTGTTATTCAACAAAAAATTGGATAAGAACTTTAAAAGTCATATTTTAAGAAATGCTTTATTGCGGGTTTGGAAGAAATACCAATATAAATTAAATGACAAGATACCCATGTGGGCAATTCCTAGACATGCAATTGAAAATATGAATACAGCACAAAAACAGGACAGATTCACTTACAGACAGCTTCTTACCTCGGAAAGGGGGGTATTACAATTAAAATCTTTAGAGGTATTAAAAGAGGAGAAGGTAATTCAAACATGGTTCCAGTATGGGCAATTACAGGCTAGGTGGAAAATAGATCAAAAAATTGGTTTTATTCAAGTTGAGGATAATCTGTTTAAACAAATAAGAGATCAAAGCTTAATGCATATAAAGAGGATATATAATGTATTGATACAGATGGATTCGGAAACAGAATTAGTTAAAGATTGTATGATAAAATGGGCTCAAAATATTGAGGAACCAATAATGTTGGATACATGGGAAAGAATTTGGGTAAGAAATGTGAAATTTACACAAGCTCAAAATCTGAGAGAAAATTTTTACAAGATGTTCTACAGATGGCATTTAGATCCTAAAAAGTTGGCTTCTATGTATCCGAATGTACAGCCTAAATGTTGGAGGTGTGGTTCTCTCGATGCTACATATTATCATATATGGTGGACCTGCCAAAAGGTTAAGGCATTTTGGATAAAAATATGGTGGGTCATGCAAAATGTTTTTAAAAGAAGGATAAAGTTTATTCCTCAGTTATTTTTACTAGGTATATGTACTGATTTTACAGTGGTAGAGACCAATTTGATTCTGCACCTGATAACTGCAGCAAGACTGTTGGTGGCGCAATATTGGAAGAAGGAAGACTTGCCTACAATCCAAGAATGGACATTGAAAGTAACAAACTTAGCTGAAATGGCTAAAATATCGGCATATCTCAAAGATCATTCAAATGAGAGATATAAACGAGACTGGAAAAAATGGATTGACTATATACAAAATAAATACGGGACTAAGAAATTCCAGTTAGCCTATGCTTAAGATCAGAAATGATTTAAACTGTTAAAAGTCAGTTCAGTAAGAAGAAGCTAAGTTCAATCTAGAATGTCATTAATTTCTTTATTTCTTTTTTCTCAATAGATTTTAGACTGTGCTAGTTAAAAATCCATACCGTGTACGGGTTCTGGGAAGTCGGGGGGGGGGGGGGGGAAGGAGGAGGGGGGATGGGGGGTGGAGGGAGGGAGGGGTATACACAACAAAAAAAAAATTGTACTTCAATGTCTTAATGATTGACAAATGATGACATGTTTGTGGTTTTTTTTTTAAAGAAAAATAAAAAAGCTCTCTTAAAAAAAAAAAAAAAAAAAAAAAAAAGAAGCGCCATTACGGTTAAGGTAAGGGTTAGGGTAAGGATACGCAATGTTCTGATTGCACCACAAATGCAGTCGTCATCCTTACCTTTCACAGAGGCGCTGAGTTTTATAAATATGAGCCTGATAGTGTAGAATAATCATATCCAAGGACCAGTGGTGGGTTTCAAAAATGTTTGGAACCTCTTCTGTAGGTGTGGCCTGCTTTCCGGGTCCACTGGTGGAACCTCTTCTAACCGGTTCGGTAGATTTGACGAACCGGTTTGGTAGATTTGACGAACCAGCTCTACCGAATAGGTGCGAACTGGTAGGAACCCACCTCTGCCCAACACATACGTAACACACATATACACATGCTATATACATACATAAATACATACCTGCACCATACATACATATATGCAACACACACAAATCATTGTCCTCTTTATCCAAATTTGAATACATAGTGGAAAGAGGAAATTTGAGAGTTCACAAGGCTGATGCTATATGGAATAGAACCGTGACTGAATCTAGATGTTCTGCCTTCGGATACCGCGAAGCCTTCCTCCCAGAGGGGGTAACAAGGAGGTGTGCAGTTCAGGGGTGAGAAAAGTTAAGGTCCTACATTGAGGTAGGAAAAACCAAATGCAGAGTTATAGAATAGGTGGGACCTGGTTCAACAGTAGTAACCGTGAGAGGGATCTAGATCAGTGGTGGGATTCCAAATCTTTTCCTAGCGGTTCTATGAGCAAGCGCTTTGCACGCATGCACAACACTCAAAGGCTGCCCTCGGAGTCAGCGCTGGTGAGCTGAGCTGTTTTTTAGCTCAGCTGAAGCGCGGCAATCTGCTCTGCAACGCAAATCAGCCGAGCTAAAAAACAAGGGAATATAGGACAGGAAATGACAGGGGTGGAAGGGCAGGGCCAACTAGAGGTGGTATTTGCCGGTTCTCCGAACTACTCAAAATTTCCGCTACCGTTTCGCTTGAACTGGTCCGAACCGGCTGAATACCACCTCTGTTCTAGGTGTCCTAAAGACAAGACAAGAGCCGAGGTGGCGCAGTGGTTAAATGCAGCACTGCAGGCTACTGCTAGATCAGCAGTTCAGCGGTTCAAATCTCACCGGCTCAGGGTTGACTCAGCCTTCCATCCTTCTGAGGTGGGTAAAATGAGGACCCAGATTGTTGGGGGCAATATGCTGACTCTGTAAACCGCTTAGAGAGGGCTGAAAGCCCTATGAAGCGGTATATAAGTCTACTACTGCTATAAGGGTTAGGGTTAGGGTTAGGGTTAGGTTGAGGGTTAGGGTTAGGGTTAGGGTTCAGGGTTCAGGGTTCAGGGTTAGGTTTAGGGTTAGGTTCAGGGTTAGGGTTAGGGTTACCTTTAGGGTTACCTTTAGGGTTAGGTTAGGGTTACCTTTAGGGTTAGGTTTAGAGCACGCTTCTGTCGGCGGGCTGTTGTCAGCGCGTTTCTGTGCTCATTCTTCGGCATGATTTCGAACTCACGGTTTTCTCCCCGTGGTTTTGTTGGCGCGCTTTTGTCGAGCGCGCATTTGTCAGTGAACCGATATTTGTTGACCATTGAGAAGACCTGGGTCAGCCTATCTACAAAGCCAAAGTCTTTCCGCTCCGGGGCGATGGGATTAAGACATGACCCTCCAGGACGTAATAGGATTAACCCATCTAGCAGCAGAGCTCACCTGGGGACATTGCAACACCCCCCCCCAGGCTTCAACCAAACTTCTCAGACAACCTACAAAGTTAGGCATGACCCCTACAACAGCCAACAGAATACATGCTATTGCACAGGAATAGGAAGCTCAAGGGCAAGGCCTAAGAGAAGCTATAAATAACCCTCATTCTCCACTCCATGTGGACCCTGTGCTTGGTGGTTCTGCTCCATTAAACCATCTTTCCAATCAGTTTCCATGTTTTCAGTGGCTTTCTCCCCACCTGGAACAGAACCAGATGGATATTTCTTCCAACAGTCTTAAGAAGCTCCTTTGTCCTGCTCCCTCCTGATCCCAGGCAGTCCTCGACTTAACAACCCTTCATTTAGCGACTGTTCAAAGTTAACAATAGCACTGAAAAAGTGGCTTATGACCATCTTTCACTTTTACGACTGTTGCAGCATCCCCATGTGATCAAAATTTGGACGCTCGGCAACTGGCATTATTTATAACCATTGTACTTTCTTGGGATCATCTGATCATCTGATCAGCCTTTCTAATTTTCGCTTCCAAAAAGCAAAGTCAGTGGGAGAAGCCAGGTTTTTTTTTAACTATCACATGATTCATTTTACCGCTGCAGGGATTCACTTAACAACGGTGGCAAGAAAGGTCATAGAATGGAGCAAAATTCACTTAACAACCGTCTCACTTAGCAGTGGAAACTTTGGGCTCAATTGTGGACCTGTGGTAGTTCCTAGATGCAGCTGAGTCATAAATTTAGCCACGCCTAACCCAACATTTGGGGAATAAAACCACAATCGGTTAAGCCCAGTAGTGGATTCAGACGGTCTGGGCCAGTTCGGACAAACTAGTGGTTAAATTGCTGGCTGGCCCCACCTCTTCCTGCCCCGCCCCCTCCAGGAGTCCCACACACACACCCATTTTGGCTCCCAGGAGGTTGCAGGGAGGCCTACTAGGCCCAAAACAAGGTTCAAGGGCGGGCGTGTCCCCCCCCCCCACGGTCTGTTTTTGCTCCGGGGGGGGGGGTGTCAGGAGGCCGAGTGCTGCCTGTCACACCCCCTGGCCATGCCTACCATAGACATGCCCACCCAGCCAGTCATTAGGGCAGAGAACCGGTTGTTAAATTATTTGAATCCCACCACTGGCTAGATCTGTGTACACACACACCAGAGGTGGGTTCCTACCAGTTCTAACCTCTTCTATAGAAGTGGTTCCACAAATCTACCATGCCGCTTAGAACCGGTTCCAGCTCCCTCCCCCCGCCCGTCTGCACATCATCAAGATGAAGAGCGAGAGGAAGAATTCTGGGAGTTGAAGTCCACAAATCTTAAAGCTGTCAAGTTTGAACACCCCTGGGTTTTTTTTTTCTAAAGGGTTAGGGGTGCGAGGGTCTTGTAATTTGACAGCTTTAAGACTTGCACACTTCAATGCCAGAGTTCCTGAGCCAACATGACTGGAGGAGGAATCCTGGGGGTTGAAGTCCACAAGTCTTAAAGCCGTCAAGTTTGAACACCCCTGGGGTTTTTTTCTAAAGGGTTAGGGGTGCAAGGGTCTTATAATTTGACAGCTTTAAGACTTGCACACTTCAATGCCAGAGTTCCTGAGCCAACATGACTGTAGGAGGAATTCTGGGAGTTGAAGTCCACAAGTTTAAAGCCGTCAAGTTTGAACACCCCTGGGTTTTTTTTTTCTAAAGGGTTAGGGGTGCGAGGGTCTTATAACTTGACAGCTTTAAGACAGCTTGTGTGCTTCAAATGCCAGAGTTCCTGAGCCAACATTTTGGTTGCTAAGCAAGAGCGTTAAGTGAGTTTCACCACATTTTACAAGTTGGCCATGCCCACCCAGTCACATGGCTGGCAAGCCACTCCCACCCGGTCACATGGCCGGCAAGCCACTCCCACAAAGCAGGCCACACCTACAGAAGAGGTTCTAAAAAATTTTGAAACCCACCACTGACACGCACACACACACACACACACACACACACACACACACACACACACACCACCTGAGGTTGGGTTCCTACCAGCTGCTAAATTAAAATAAAGAAAATATACAGGTTTAATTGGGAACTTGTGAGTAGGCTCAGAGCTGGCTGTTCCCTCTTTAAACCCACCTAGGATTGAGGGACCAGCAAATACAGTTGAAAACCAATCGTTTAGTGACTGTTCAGAATTACAACCGCACTGAAAAAAAGGGACACGACCAGTCCTCACCCTTACGACCCTTCAAGCATTCCCATGGCCATGGGATAAAAATTCAGGTGCTTGGCCACTGACCTGTATTTATGACGGTTTCCGCATCCCAAGAGGGCCAAGTGATCTCCATTTGAGGCCTTCCCAGTCAGCATCCGATAAGCAAAGCCAATGGGTGGAGCCATTTCGCTCGACAACTGCAGTGATTCACTTAACAACCAGAGCAAAAAAGTTTTGTAAAGCTGGGTAAAGACTCATTTAAAAACCCCTTGGTTACCGATGGGAATTCTGGTCTCCGTCATGATTGTAACTTCAAGGAGTAGCTGTAATGACAGTATTAATCTACAAAATAAGTAGTAATGATAATCCGGGACCTCCTAGCACTGCAGGATTGCAAACCTGGTGTGTTTGAAAGAAGAGACGGGGTTTTAACCAATCTTAATGTTTTATCTGCTCCTCTGAAGTAATGTTTTTTCAACCTCAGCAACTTTCAGGTGGGTAAAAATCAACTCTCCAGGTTGCTGGCTGGGAAATTCTGGGAGTGGAAGTCCACTCATCTTCAAAGTTGCTGAGGTTGAGAAACACTGCTCTAAAACACCTGTTTTTTTTCCAATCTTCATTTGTTCCTTTTAGACAGATTAAATTATTGTTTCCTCTTCTTCTCCCAAAAAAAAAACCTTTTTTTTGCCCAAATAGCATCGTTTAATGCTACTGCTCTGCATCTTCACCTTCCTTCATTCCATCTTCCTATTTCTCTTCCTTCCTTTCTCTGCTTTCTTTCCGTCCCCTCTTCTCATTTTACCTTCTTTCTTTTCTCTTCCTCTCTCTTCCCCTTGCTCATTTTTCCCCTCTTCTTTCTCCTTCATTCTTTCCTCGTGCTCCCTCTTATCTTCCTCCTTCCTTCATTCTTCCTTCCTTCCCATTTTTTCCTTTCACTTGTTCTTTCCTTCCTTTCTTACTATTCCTCTCTTCTATTCCTTCCTTCTTCTCCTTCCTTCCTCCCCCCCCCCCTCACCCTCTTCTCTTTCTTTCCTCTCTTTCCAAGGGCGAAATTCAGCAGGTTCTGACACGTTGTGGAGAACCGGTAGCGGACATTTTGAGTAGTTCGGATAACCGGCAAATGCCACCTCTGGCTGACCCCAGAGTGGGGAGGGAATGGAGATTTTGCAGTATCCTTCCCTTGCCACGCCCACTAAGCCACACCCACAGAACCGGTAGTAAAAAGAATTAAATTTCACCACTGTCTCTTCCTATTCCTTTCTTCTATTCCTTCTTCTCCTTCCTTCTTCTCTCTCCCTCTCTTCTCCTTCCTTCCTTCTTCTCTCTCTTCTCCTTTCTTCTCCTCTCTCCCTCTCTTCTCCTTTCTTTCTTCCTTTTCCTCTCTCCCTCTCTGCTCCTTCTTTCTTTCTTTCTTCCTCCCTCTCTTCTCCTTCCTTCCTTCTCCTCTCTCCCTCTCTTCTCCTTTCTTCCTTCCTTTTTCTCTCTCCCTCTCTACTCCTTCCTTTTTCTTTCTTCCTCCCTCTCTTCTCCTTCCTTCCTTCTCCTCTCTCCCTCTCTTCTCCTTTCTTCCTTCCTTTTCCTCTCTCCCTCTCTACTCCTTTCTTCCTTCCTTTTCCTCTCTCCCTCTCTTCTCCTTCCTTCCTTCTCCTCTCTCCCTCTCTTCTCCTTTCTTCCTTCCTTTTCCTCTCTCCCTCTCTACTCCTTTCTTCTTTCTTTCTTCCTCCCTCTCTTCTCCTTCCTTCCTTCTCCTCTCTCCCTCTCTACTCCTTCCTTCTTTCTTTCTTCCTCCCTCTCTTCTCCTTCCTTCCTTCTCCTCTCTCCCTCTCTTCTCCTTTCTTCCTTCCTTTTCCTCTCTCCCTCTCTACTCCTTCCTTCTTTCTTTCTTTCTTCCTCCCTCTCTTCTCCTTCCTTCCTTCTCCTCTCTCCCTCTCTTCTCCTTTCTTCCTTCCTTCTCTCTCCCTCTCTTCTCCTTCCTTCTTTCTCCTCTCTCCCTCTCTTCTCCTTCCTTCCTTCTTTTTCTCCCTCCCTCACTTCTCCTTCTTTCCTTCTCTCCCCCTCTCTTCTCCTTCCTTCCTTCCTTCTTTCCTTTCTTCCTTCCTTCCTTCTCCTCTTTCCCTCTCTTCTCCTTCCTTCCTTCCTTCCTTCCTTCCTTCTTCTCTCTCCTTCTCCTTCCTTCTTTTTTCTCTTTTAATGTTTCTAGTGAGAGATTACATAGGAGTAAACAGGGAAACTTATCCCAGCTAAGCCTCTTAGAATTCACGTCATGTGGAACATTGCAAATTACGCTTCTTTGAGGGAGTTATATTTAGCAGACATGAAAGAGGGAGCATTACCTTCTTCCATAGTTTGCAAATTGGAATTCCATTAACCTCCCAGGCATTCAGAGGAAGAGGCTGCTTTCCTTGACGTGCCACATTTACAGGTCAAGGTTAAGCAGTGGCTTTTCCAGCCGGAATGGAGTGCTTTCTGTTTCTGATAGGGTTCTTTTGGAAAGAAGCGTTTTAGAAATAAAAACAGCCTGAATCTCAGTGTGAACCAGAACAGAGGCTGGCAGGAAGAGGGAAAAACAGGTGGTTTTTAAGCTCAGAAGAGGGGGAGAGAGACACATACAAAACAGAACGCCACAGAATAACAGAGTTGGAAGGGATCTCGGAGATCTTCTAGTCCAACCCCCAACTCAAGCAGAGGATCTTACATCATTCCAGACAAATGGCCGTCAAGTCTCCTCTTAAACACCTCCAGTGATGGAGCACCCACAACTTCTGGAGGCAAGTTGTTCCACTGATTAATTCTTCCAACTGTCGGGAAATTTCTCCTCAGTTCTAAGTTGCTTCTCTCCTTGATTAGTTTCCCCCCATTGCTTCTTGTTCTACCCTCAGGTGCCTTGGAGAATAGTTTGACTCCCTCTTCTTTGTGGCAGCCCCTGAGATATTGGAAGACTGCTATCATGTCACTCCTGGTCCTTTTTTTCATTAAACTAATCCTCACTGCAACCATGTGAGGTTGATGGAGAAATGTATTCACTGGCCTGGGACAATTTAAATGGCCAAGGATTTGGAGTGAGTTTAGAACTTATAGAAATCGCACTTAGACTTATATATCGCTTCGTAGTGCGTTTACAACCCTCTCTAAGCGGTTTACAGCCTCATCCTCTTGCCCCCAACAATCTGGGTCCTCATTTTACCCACCTCAGAAGGATGGAAGGCTGAGTCAACCTTTGAGCCTGGTGAGATTCGATCTGCCAAACCGCTGGCAGCTGGCAAGTCAGCAGAAGCAGACTGCAATGCTGCATTCTAACCACTGCACCACCGTGCCTTTTATGACCTCCAGTCACTACCTTGATGTGGGGCTTAGGGGCTCTGAGGAAGACCGATAGCTAAGCAGTAATGGTATTCAGCCGGTTCGAACCGGTTTGGGTGAACCGGTAGTGGCGACTTGCGGCGCTATGCCATCCTATTTAGCCACGTTTTCTAAGCCGTGCACACAAGCAAAGCACGTGTACGGAAGGCATGTGTGTGAAGTGAGCATGTTTGCTCGCTCACTCACATTTTCAATGCGCAGCAAACCGTTGGTAAAATTGCATGAAACCCACCTCCAGAGCTAACCCAGAGGTTCAACCACACAAGAGAGGAATCGGAGAGAGAGTGCCTCTCCCATAAACAATATGCTGAGATATACTGTATTTTTCGGAGTATAAGATGCACCAAGATTTTGAAGAGGCAATTTTTTTTAAAAAAAAATTGCACTCTGCAAACCTTCCAAAAACGTTTTTTGTCAAAAAAAGGGGAAGGCATGAATAGCCTTTAGGAGGCCTGTAGAGTGCTCCAGGGGGGAGGGGGGCAAAAATGAGCAAAAAAATGGCCCATTTTTCACTCATTTTTGCCCTCCCCAGCCCCCAGCAGCACTCTGGAAGCCTCCTAAAGGCTATGCATGGCCATTTTTGCAAAGAGGGCGAGGTTTCTGGAGGCCAAAATGCTGTATTCAGTGTATAAGACACACCCAGATTTTCACCCTCTTTTTTGAGGGGAAAAAGGTGTATCTTATATTCTGGAAAAATATGGTAATTTATAGCAACTCATACCAGATTGGTAGGCGCCTGGATCAGCAAGAACCAGGCTAGGTGTTGGGAATTATGCACATCTGGTGACGAATGGGCTACAGAAGAAACGGTGGAGCACTGGATGCGGCTATGGAACAACTCAAAGAAAGACAACAACAAGAATTTCAGCTTGGATGAAAGAAGTGAGTGAGAATCAAAAAGAAACTGAAAGAAAATAACTTGTAATAACAGCAGAAATGGTGGAGAAAAGGGCAAGGGAAGATTAAGAATATCCGCTAGAAGTGTCATTTGCCTGCAAGCAAGAGAGCTGGTGGGCCGCAAAAAAGACAAAGTACTATAATGAAGGGGGGGGGGGAAAAGACACTACAGTGTTTTGGGAATTTAGAATTCAAACGGATAAGCACCTGCCACATAACATCCCAGAAATAACAATTGCGGATGAGAAGGACAAACAAATCTGGGGAGTGGACGCAGCAGCACCTGGAGACGGCGGAACAGAAGGGAAAGAACTGAAGAAGACACAAAACCGAACAAAATACAAAGAAAAATAGAAATGGAACAACTGAGGCAAAAGCAAGCAAAGGTGGCACCAATAGCGGTAGGCACCTTGGTTCCACCACAAATGCGCGAACGACAAAAGCGCGCCTGACTAAACCGCGGTGACAAAACCGCGCCGACAAAACCGCGCTGACGAATGAGCGCTGAAGCGCGCCGACAACAGCGCGCCGACAGAAGCGTGCTGTAACCTAACTCTAAACCTAACCCTAAACCTAACCCTAAACCTTACCTTAACTTAAATCGCGCTTCTGTCGGCGCGCTTTTGACATCGCGGTTTTAGCGCCGTGGTTTTGTCGGCGCGCTTTTGACGTTCGCGCTTTTGTCGGGTCACGAGGCACCTTGGGTGCAATCCCAAAACATCTGGAGCACCACTGGAATACCATCAGCATTGACAAAAATCACCGTCAGTCAATTGCAAAAGGCGGCTTTGTTTGGAACAGCTGACATCCTGCAATGCGAAATGGGACAATTTGCCACAGGCTACTCGCCAGGGCCAATTTGTGGCCAATTCGCCAGAAGACAACTCACCATGGCCAACCCACAGTGGGGACAAGGTTAATATCAAAGAAATTGTTCTGACCTAGGCTTCCTGAGAAAGCATGAATCACAGTCCCCCAAAACCCTCTTTTATTTATACGGCTGTAAATTACGGTCATTCACAGCCCGCAAGGCTCCGCAAACCGTCTGTGAAGGTTCCGAGAGACGTCGGCTCGAATCTTTGCCACAGTCTTTCAGGAGAATGTCGCTAAGCACCCACCAGGGATGGATTGCTGCCGACATTACTGCCGGTTCAGTGCGCACATGCGCATTTGCAAGTAAAAAGTGCTGCACGTGCGCAAAACCTTAAAAAGAGGGGGGGATTTGCAATGAAAATTGTTCTGTGTGTGTGCAGAACCGAAAAACAAGATGGCGCTGGTGTAGGAGGACTGGTTCAGGGGCATGGCAGGCCTGGGTCGCTGCCGGTTCCAGAGACCCAGGCCGCCAAGTTACTACCTGTTCAGCCGAACCGGTAGGAACCCACCTCTGGCACCTTATCTCCCTTGGAATGCTGCCAGAGACCTAATTGCCAAATTAGTTTTGCAACTCCAAACTTTGCACAGAGTCAAACAGAACTTCTCAAAGCTTGAACCGACCAGATGAACGAATTGCTTCCTGCAAAAATTCACGTCCCGTTCGCTCCTCTTTTATGTCTTTTGGGAGAGGCCAATCATCTTCAAGCCTTACTCCCCAGTCGACCCTGTTTTCTCATTTGTTCTTGCCTTCTGGCACCTCTGTGCATGCGCACGCTAGGAACAGGCTCCCACTGTTCTTCTGCCTCGCTGATGTCAGAGTCCGTAGGCTCTGGAGGCAGCACATAACTACCAGATGGCCTTGGTCCCCTCTCTGCCTCCGACACGCAACCCTCATCAGAACCTTCCCCAGATTCCAGGACTGGCCCAGGTTCCTCCCCAACCTCCTCACTGTACAATTGTGCTGCCAACTCCTCAGACTGCCGGGGGGGGGGGGGGCACAACAGAAATATTGGCATAGAATGTCTATGGAGATTCTCAGCCATGCAGATCATGGTTGTCCCAACGGTTCTTTTTCAAGAGGCAACCGGACTTCCTTGTTTTTCTTTGAAAGCCATTTCGCTTCTCCTCCAGGAAGGATTTATATGCCTTGCAGAGAGCTGGCCATTTGCATCCTTTTATAGAGTCGTTGAGGCCACCTGGAGGTTTATCTGGGTCTTTAGGGTCACCCGAGTGGTGCAAATGGGTGTGGAGCCTTCTTGGAACTGCTGAAAGGACTGTGAGATTCCAAAAAAAGCTCCACACCCATTTGCACTATTCAGGTGATCCCGAGGACACAGATAAACCCCCCAAGTGGCCTCAATGACTCTATAAAAGGATGCAAATGACCAGCTGTCTGCAAGGCATCTAAATCCTTCCACTCCCCACCACCCAGTCAGAGCTGAAGAAGCTTCTTGGATGAAAAGCAAAACGTCTTCCAAGAAAAACAAGAAAGTTCAGTTGCCTCATGGAAGAGCACCTTTGGGACAACCAGGACCTGGATATTTAGCTATGCCTTTGGGATGAAAACCCTTCGAATGGTGTGGGAGTATGAACGGATTTCCAAAAATTGCAGGCTACAGGAACCATTTTTGCTTTAGGTTGAGATGCAAACAACACTTGAGAGACCGCCTGCTGCCAATTACCTCCCAAAGACCCATTAGATCACACAGGGTCGGCCACCTCCGGGTTCCGTCTACCAGCCAATGCTACCTGGCTACTACCCGGGGGAGGGCCTTCTCTGTGGCAGCTCCGGCCCTCTGGAACGAACTCCCCGCGGAGATTCGGACCCTCACTTCTCTCCAGGCCTTCCGAAAAGCCGTCAAAACCTGGCTTTGCCGGCAGGCCTGGGGTTGATGAGTTCCCTTCCCCGCTCGACTTGTGTGGTTGTGTGATTCTTGGCTATTTTAACTACTTGTATTGTGTTCTATGTTCCCCTTTTCCCCTTTTGAGTTGTTCGCCGCCCTGAGTCCTCCCGGAGAAGGGCGGCATACAAATAAAATAAATCTAAATCTAAACACAAGCTCATCAACAGCCTGTGCCTGTGTTGAAGGGACACGGGGAAGGATATTGCAAACTCTCCATTCCCACTCCACTCCTGGGGGAAGGATACTGCAAAATCCACATTCCCTCCCCCCCTCTGGGGCCAGCCAGAAGTGGTATTTGCCAGTTCTCCGAACTACTCAAAATTTCCGCTACCGGTTCTCCAGAACGTGTCCGAACCTGCTGAATTTCCCCCCTGTACCTATCCCCATCTTGTTTGGGAAGGACTTGATAGGTGGATAGAAATGCCACCCCATCCATTCTAAACCTCTGGCTGGCTGTGTGACCCACCCCAATAATAGGAGGAGCAGGAGGAGGGGGGAGGAAGTGGTGTTAGCGGCACAGAACCATTTATCTCAAGTAAGGCAAAGAAAGAGAAGGGATTTACGGATGAAGACGCAAAAGTGGAAGAAACAAAAAGAGGTCAGGGGTTAAATGCAATGAGCCATCTTGAGCCTTTTTGCAGATGGAGGTGAAAACTGGGGGATTAGAAGAGGATTGGTAACAGACTGAAAAGGCAATGAAGCAAACTGCCTTCTTCATCGCGTTGCAAGGGTGTATTAAAACTTCGGCAAGATGTTGGACTCTTCCCCTCGCAGTTCGGGCCCTTCTCTCAAGCCTCCTTTGCCTCCATTAAGGGAGCATCTACAGAGGATGCCCCCTCCCCAAAAAACGTCAAAATGGCGGCTCCTGTGGTGTGGCCCTGCATCACATCTGCTTAACTTCTGCTGCAAAAGGAAGGTCCTAAATCAGTCATGCGATGATCTGCTTTACGACTGTCACGATTTATGACTTTAACGAGCAGGCTCCATTGTGGCTGTAAATTTAGGACTATCTGTACCATCAAGTTGGTGTTAATTCTTAGCAGCCATTTAGATAGATTTTCTCCATGATGATCCTAACCTGGCCCTTAAGGTCTTCCAATGGTGCAGCCATCGTATCCCTGTGACTGAGTTCATCTATGTCAGTGTTTCTCAACCTTGGCAACTTGAAGATGTCCGGACTTCAACTCCCAGAATTCCCCAGCCAGCATTCGCTGGCTGGGGAATTCTGAGAGTTGAAGTCCGGACATCTTCAAGTTGCCAAGGTTGAGAAACACTGATCTATGTAATACAATAATCTTTGGACTATTCTACAGAATAGAAGGATAAGAAAGGAAAGGAAAGGATAGGATAATAGAGTTGGAAGGGACATTGGAGGTCTTCTATTCCAACCCTCTGCTTAGGCAGGAAACCCTACACCACTTCAGACAAAGGGTTATCCAACGTCTTCTTAAAAACTTCCACTGCTGGAGCATTCACAACTTCTGGAGGCAAGTTGTTCCACTGATCAATTGTTCTAACTGTCAGGAAATTTCTCCTTAATTCTAAATTGCTTCTCTCCTTGATTAGTTTCCACCCATTGCTTTTTGTCCTGCTTTCTGATGCTTTGGAGAACAGCTTGACTCCCTCTTCTTTGTAGCAACCCCTGAGATATTGTAAGGCTGCTATCATGTCTCCCCTACTCCTTCTTTTCATCAAACCAGAGACATCCAATTCCAGCAACTATCCTTCATATATGTTCCAGTCCCCTAATCTTTACATCTAATAATCTTTATATCCGGTCATCCTTGTCTTCTTTTTCCTTCTGCCTTTCTCATTATCAGAGCCGGAGAGCTGGGTCTTCGCATCGTGTGTCCTAAGTGGGATCATTTGAGCCTGGTCCTTGGTGCCTCGAGGGGGGAATCTCTTGAATTGATTGGTTCAATGATCCATGTTTGTTTGTTTGCTTGGCTGTTCATGAGATTCTCAGGCGCCTACTGATATACCAACTTTCAGAAGCATGGATACTCTTCCTTACCCCCCCTTCCAACTTTCACTTCTAGAGAGGGTCACAGGGAATACTGTGGCTTGCACAATTCTGGTGTGTGTTTTTTCGTGTGTGTGTGTGTGTAGTGTGTAGTGTGTGCGTGCATGCACACATCATGCGCAGGGCCTTTGGTGTGAGTGTGAGTGAAGCAACTTTTAAGTGATGTGGATTTGGGGTTTTTTTGCTCCTTTTTTAAAAAGGTTTTTTATTTTTATTTTTCAAACATACATTCACAAATATAAAATCTCATAACTATTATCAATGTGTGTTATCTATTAACATGTATAACAATTTTTCTCCCCCTACAATTAACAATATAATCAAGATTGCTTTTCTACCCTCCCATACACCCCTTATTTTGCAACAATCCTATTTCTTCCTTCTTTCCTTCCCTTCTTCTCTCCTTCTCTATCCTTCTTTCCTTCTCTCGTTTCCCTTCTTTATTTGCGATTAGTTTTTTTGCTCATCTTATTTGCTGTCTTTTATTCTTTTGTTTATTATAGAACAGCTTTATTCTTTTTAGTATTATTATTATTTGTGAACCTATTTTTTAAATTGTGTTTTTATACTGCCTGGCTTCCTGCCACGCTAAGAATTTATGTGAGAAAGAATTCCTTTCTCATTCCTTTGGGTGATTTGGGGCCATCACAAAGCAATAAGTTCTAGTCCCACCATAGGTAGAAACCCAGCTGGGTGACTTTGGGCCAAACACCAGGAGACTGTGAGTTCTAGTCCCACTTTAGCTGGGTAACTTTGGGCCAATAGCAATAGAATTATATACCTCTTCACAGTGTTTTTACAGCCCTCTCTAAGCGGTTTACAGAGTCAGCCTCTTGCTCCCAACAATCTGGGTCCTCATTTTACCCACCTTGGAAGAATGGAAGGCTGAGTTAACCTTGAGCCTGGTGGGATTTGAACTGCTGAATTGCAGCTAGCAGTCAGCTGAAGTAGCCTGCAGTACTGCACTCGAACCCCTGTGTCAGCTCGGCTCTTCTTCACCAGGAGACTGTGAGTTCTAGTCCCACTTTAGGCATGGAAGCCGTCTGTGTAATTCTGGGCCAGGCAATCTCTCTGCCCCTTCCATGTTACAGTTGTGAGAAAAATAGCAAGAGGAAGGAGTTATGGTTTGTGCAGCACCTTGAATTATTTATAGATATAATAAAGGTGAGCTAATAAATAGTTTGTTTGTAATTATTTGATTTTCTTTATATAATACATAGCAACCCACATTATATTTTTTTTAAAAAAATGAATGAATATATAAAGAATTGTTTGGAAGCGGGGGTGAAACACCAGGAGACCCAAGTTAGATATCTTCCAAATCTTTGACACTCCGAGCCCAAAAGTTTCGCCAACCCTTCACGCCATCTGATTATCTCTTTCAATGCCTTCATGGCTATCCTATCACGGAATGGAACAACTTGCCTCAGCCAACTCACCCTGAGACAATTCAACTGCGGGATAATTCTATCTCATTTCATAACTATCTATCTATCTATCTATCTATCTATCTATCTATCTATCTATCTATCTATCTATCTATCTATCTATCTATCTATCTATCTATGATCATCTATAAATGGATATAGCCTGTTGTGCCTTAAAGTGGCTTCTACCGTACTGCCTCAAAATGACTTCTACTATACAAGCGCTGTGGAGTTGCCATGGTAATGGTGTCACAGTACTCCACAAGGGGGCTCCCTCTGGTAAGGGGGAAAATCCAACATTCAAAAATGGATGGAGGGTTGGGATAAATAAATACCCGGACAACACCAGGTTATCGCCTGGTTTAAAATAAATTAAAAAAATTATTTTTGCCATTCGCAATTCATGCTGTCCCTCCTTTCTTTAATGATTCTGTTGCGCCATTTCTTTGATATCAGTGTAACTCTTGCCCCTCAGTGAGTTGTCCTGGGGCGAGTTAGCCATGGCGAATTGTCCTAGACTGGTCCTTACCAAGGGCTAATCTGCGGCGTCTTTCTTGACCGTTGGTTCCTTTGCTCTTGATATTTGCTCTTATAAGAGTTCCTGAAATCGTTGTCCACTGCAATGACCAGGTCCTGCGGGAGAGCCCAGCAAAATCTGTTAATGTGATCCTGTCATTCTTCTTCTTTTTCGATGGTTACTTTTAGTTACCCTCAGGAGTGTAAGTGCGGGCACTCATAAAACCCAGCCCGTGAATGCAATCACTCAAAAGTTTCTTTCCTTCCTGCCCTCCGTTTGAAAGAGCCCAGAGATAAATGTCTCTAGCTATCGATAAAACACCGCAGAAAGAGAAGACTCGGCAGAGGCCAAAGTACCTAAGTTGAATCTATGTCACTTTTGTTTTCATTGATTGATCGGGGTTTATACCGGTGGAAGGAAAGGAAGCTAAAATGCACTTCCTCTTTTTAGAAATTTTAGCAATGTGCCTGGAATTTGGCAGAACCCTGAAAGGGCAAAATGAGTAAAACAGGCCCAGCCAGCTAAAACCCAGATTGAGGTTTCTTGTGAATGCAGATCCCTTCTCTTGGTAGCTCAGGGGTGGGTGGTCTGGAGCAGTGGTCACCAATCGATGGTCCGTGGACCACTGGTGGTCCATGAGAAAATTTTGGTGGTCCGTAGAAAAATTATTTGCATTTTTTATATTGTACTAAATCAGGGGTCCTCAAACTATACCCTCTGGGATGAATACGTGCAGTGAACACTTGTGTTGCTGCAGAGAGTCTCCCCCTTCGGGGTCTTTTTGTATGGGTTGGAGGGGGGCAGAAATTCCGACTTGGGGTCTGCTTCGGCCTGGCATGGGGCTTTGGGCGAAGGCTGGAGGGAAGCACCCCTGGTGGCGAAGAGCCGGAGGGCCTTGTTCCAGTGGGACTGCATCATGGCCTGGAACTGGCTGACCATCTCAGCCCACTGAGCCTCCAGGCACCAGTACCTGGCTTTGCACTCCCGCAGGTCTTCCCTCCACTTGGAAAGCCTACGCTCCTAGTCCTCAGTGAGGTGATTCTGCTGAGCCTCCTTCTCGGTCAGATCCAATTTGAACTGAGCCAGCTGTTTTGCCAACTTTCTAGTGGTGGCTGCTTAGCTCCAGCAACTGCTTCCTGTTGGGCCCTAAGAATTCTGGGCGGGCGGTGAAGAGTGGCTGGGAGGGGTGTGGTGAGTAGATGCCGGCGAGGCACCCCTCGATGTGAGTGACATCCAGTTGGCCACACCCTCCCAGTCACATGACCACCTTAGACAGATCATATTATCATATTAGTGGTCCATTGGATTTCAAATTATGAATGTAGTGGTCCCTGAGATCCAAAAGGTTGGGGACCCCTGGTCTAGGAGAGGAGGGAGGGGGTATGAAGAGGAGTGAGGGGGAGGTTAAAAAGTTAAGGGGTTGGGTTGGGCAGAGAGAGAGAGAAAGAGGTGGCAGAAAGCAGGCAGGGATGAAGGACTCTGCTTGTGGTTCAGCCCATTAAGAATTGGGAGTCTCACCAGTTGGTATAATCCCCCCTCTCCCCCCCGTCCTGGTTTGGAAGAATCCCTGAAGATACGTGGACTTTGATTGGAGGGAGGGACTCCTCCTTACATTTGCAGAGGAATGGATGGGCAGGGCTGGGATTGATGGCACCTTCAATTTAGCTGAGAGGAGTGAAGACATCCCAGCATATAAGCCAGTGTTTCTCAACCTTGGCGACTTTAAGTCCTTTGGACTTCAACTCCCAGAATTCCTCAGCCAGCACAGCTGGCTGAGGAATTCTGGGAGTTGAAGTCCAAAGGACTTAAAGTCGCCAAGGTTGAGAAACACTGAAGCCATTTAATAGCCACTTGTCTGGGGTGCAGTAAGGTTTCCTGCCTTGGAAAGAGGGTTGGACTAGAGGACCTCTAAGGTGCTTTCCAGCCTTATGATTCTATTAAAAATCTCCTCGCTATTGAGAGTTGATCCTTTCCCTTCCTTTTTCTTCCCTTCATCCGCCTCTCTCTCTTTCACTCTTCCTTCATTTCCTTCTTTCCTCTCCCTCCCATCACTCCCTTCTGTAGAGGTTCTTTATTTCTTTATGAGATCTCTCCATTGACTTCAGGTAATGTTATAAAATTTCATGCAGACTTTTTTTTTTTAAACCCTTTCCGCTGTTTCCTATAGCTCCCTGGTTAAAAAAAAGAGAGAGAGAAAGAAAAAAAAGGAAAAAAATCACCTACAATTAAATCAATTCCATAGGTATGTTAGAATCTAAGAATATACCTCAATGCTCTGCTAAATTGAAAAAGTCTAATTAAAAGTGCAGAGGGTTGTAGGGAAATCAGGATATAAGCCCCAAACAAACTATGGTTATAAGGTCTGGTTACTATATACCAATGATGGTGAATCTTTTCAGCACCGAATGACCAAACCGAACGCATATGCATGCGTGCGAGCTGGAGTGCCAGGCACCCGACTCGTGGCACGACAAAACCACGCTCGTCAAAATAGCGGTGATAAAATCACGTCGCTAAAGTCGCGACGTCATCACCGCGCGTCATCACCGCCGCGACAACAGCGCGGCAACAGAAGGGTGCTTTAAAACGGCGCCGCGGCAGAAAGCCAATTTCAATTAAGGTAAGGGTTAGGATTAGGTTTAGGGGTTTGTTTTAGGGTTTGTGTTAGGGTTAGGGTTAGGGTTAGGTTTAGGGTACTGAGTGCTTGGGAATGCGCGGATTTGCCCTCCGCGATTATGTCATCGCGGTAGGGTCGCGTTTTTCCTTAGCGCTTCGAACGGCGCGAATTAGTCTTCGCGCTTATGTCTCTGTGGATAAGGGCTTTGCGGATTTGTGGTGGAACCCCCAAGACTAGATGGCCGGTGCGCGTATGCGCGCCAGCCAGCTTGTCTTCAGGTGTTTGACACACACTTGTGCGCCCGCCAGCAGGTCTTCGCATGCGCCAGGGCACTGGAAACATGAAGATCAACTGGCCGGTGCGTGCATGCCTGTTTTGGGGGCATTTTTCAGGCCATTTTCCAGCACCTGCAAAGAACAGCTTCCGGCACGCGGGAAAGTAGAAGAGCAGCTGGCGACAGGGCACACACCCATAGAGATGGTTCTGCATGCCACCTCTGGCACGTGTGCCGTAGGTTCGCTATCATGGCTATATACCAAGCAATGGCACATCTGAGCTGGAGGATATGGTAAAGCTAAGACTGGGATGCTTGGTGCTCTCTGACTTCAGTGGGATCTTTGCAGACGTTTCATTACCAAAATAGGCAACATCATCAGTTCTAGAAAAGCTAAGACTTTGCTTAAAGCTTTAAAGGGTTTTATTTAGCAGGAGACAACAAAATAGCACCATCACTGTACAACGGGGAAATGCTCTATAAAGGTCCTTAATAATAATTTTAGATAATTAAAATAAATTTATAATAGGGTAATCTTTATGATAATTTAATTTAATAAGTATCTGTGTACAGTAAGGAGACATTTTATAAGTATCCCTAGGGTTGGGAATAACTGCACATTGTGCAAAAGTAGAAAAAAATAAGAAAAGAAAAAGAAAGAAAGAGGCGAGAGAGGGATGAAGGAAGGAGGGTAGGGAAAGAAGAAAGAAGGAAAGAGAGGGAGAAAGAAAAAAAGAGGAGAGGGAGGGATGAAGGAAGGAGGGAAAGAAATGGGAGAGGGAGGTAGGGATGAAGGAGGGATGGAGGGAAAGAAGAAAGGAAGGAAAGAAAGAGGGAGGAAGAGAGAAGAAAGAGAAAGAAAAGATGGAGAAAAGGGAGATGGAGGGAGAAAAAGAAAAAGATAGAAAGAAAGAATGGAAAAAGGAGATGAAGATAGAAAGATGAAAGAAAAAGGAAGAGTGGAAAAAAGGGAGATGGAAGGAGAAAGAAAGATGAAAGAAAGAAGAGAGGGGGGAAGAAAGAAAAAGAGGAAGAAAGAGAGCAAACTTTGGGAACGAGAATATGCAAGCAGGAGGTCATGAATATTGATTTGAGGCTGAGGTGGGGAAAAGGAAAAACAAAACTAAAGGGAAATCGAGTGGAGGAGAAAATTGCACACTCCACCATTTTATTACAGGTTGTCACTGCACACACAAACGCACACTCGCGTAGGTATTCCGGTACATATTTAGAGACTTCCCGCTTCCAGATTAACCCGGGTGGCTTCCAATTTAAAAAGGAAAAAGAAAACCGTAAAAGGGAAAAAATAAGTAGGTCGGGGCGTGGGGGGGGGGGGAGTGAAACCCCCACCATATAACCCAAAACCACCGACCGAGGCTGTTTTTCACACAGGTGTCCCGCCGGATCTCCAAGCTTCGGTTGTCAAATTTTTATATATCCCCCCCCCAAAAGGAGAGCGAAGCCTCCAGAAATAAAACAAAGGGGAAAAAGTTCAGACAAAAGAAAAACTTTTGGGGCAGAGACGCACACACTTCCCCCCCCTCCAAAAATAACTAATAAAACTCTTAGGTGAAGCCTGGGAAGGAAGGTGGGAGCCTGGAAAAGGAAAACGGGCTCGGCAATCTACACTCCCAGAGAGAGAGGAAAAAACACACAAATACACACAGAGGGAACACCCCACGTTGCACGATTCCCACGTTGCCCGATGCCCTCGCACTTTCTCCCAAGCCTCCATTCATGAGCCCGGCGTTGTTGGTTTTTTTTTCCCTCTGGGAAAGAAACCCTGGGTGGCGGGATATGCAAATGAAGGGGTGTGGCTACGCAAATGAGGCCTTTCGCGTTCTCTCTCTCTCTTTTTTTCAATGGCTCCCATTGTTGGCGCCCCTCTTTGGTCCCATTCAGAAAGGTGACGTCAGCCGCGGATTGTCCGCGGACAATGGCGCTCTTCTTGCTCGGAGGGAGGGCTGGATGGGAAAGCGATGGGGAGGGAGGGGATCTCAAGAGAAAGGCCCCCCCCGTGGCTGGTGTCAATATCTCAGCAAGCCGCTGAGACTAAGATTGAAATAGCTCTGGGAACAGCTGCTGGCGGTCTCTTCGGATTGTAATTGGGGGGGGTGGGTGTTGAAGGACCTCCTCGGCCCTGGGTTTTCTCAGCCTGTCTGTTTGCCTGCTGGGACCCCACTTTCTCTCCCGGCTGGGGCATTTTTTTTTTAAACAAGCCACCCAAATGAGGACAATTCTGAAGAATGCCAGAGCCCAGCCTTGAAGTCAATAGCAATAGCACTTACATACCGCTCCATAGTGCTTGTTACAGCCCTCTCTAAGCTGTTCCCAGAGTCAGCCTCTTGCCCCCAACAATCTGGCTCCCCATTTTACCCATCTCAGAAGGATGGAAGGCTGAGTCAACCTTGAGCCTGGTGAGATTCGATCTGCTAAACTGCTGGCACCTGGCAGTCAGCAGAAGTAGCCTGCAGTACTGCACTCGAACCATTGCGCTCAATTGAGGGGACTTTGCTGAAGCTGCTAAGCCCAGGACAACGTCTTAGCTGCATCCACACAACAGCAGTGAGCTACTTTGGTGTACTAGTTCAGGGGTGGGCCTAGAAACCAGGAGCCTGTGAGTTCTAGTACCACCTTAGTCATGAAAGCTGGCTAGGTGACTTTGAGCCAATCACCAGGAGACGGTGAGTTCTAGTTCCACCTTAGGCATGAAAGCTGGCTAGGTGACTTTGAGCCAATCACCAGGAGACGGTGAGTTCTAGTTCCGCCTTAGGCATGAAAGCTGGCTAGGTGACTTTGAGCCAATCACAGGGAGATGGTGAGTTCTAGTACCACCTTAGACATGAAAGCTGGCTAGGTGACTTTGAGCCAATCACAGGGAGACGGTGAGTTCTAGTACCACCTTAGTCATGAAAGCTGGCTAGGTGACTTTGAGCCAATCACAGGGAGACGGTGAGTTCTAGTTCCACCTTAGGCATGAAAGCTGGCTAGGTGACTTTGAGCCAATCACAGGGAGACGGTGAGTTCTAGTTCCGCCTTAGGCATGAAAGCTGGCTAGGTGACTTTGAGCCAATCAACAGGAGACGGTGAGTTCTAGTTCCGCCTTAGGCATGAAAGCTGGCTAGGTGACTTTGAGCCAATCACCAGGAGACGGTGAGTTCTAGTTCCACCTTAGGCATGAAAGCTGGCTAGGTGACTTTGAGCCAATCACCAGGAGACGGTGAGTTCTAGTTCCACCTTAGGCATGAAAGCTGGCTAGGTGACTTTGAGCCAATCACCAGGAGACGGTGAGTTCTAGTTCCGCCTTAGGCATGAAAGCTGGCTAGGTGACTTTGAGCCAATCACAGGGAGATGGTGAGTTCTAGTACCACCTTAGACATGAAAGCTGGCTAGGTGACTTTGAGCCAATCACAGGGAGATGGTGAGTTCTAGTACCACCTTAGTCATGAAAGCTGGCTAGGTGACTTTGAGCCAATCACAGGGAGACGGTGAGTTCTAGTTCCACCTTAGGCATGAAAGCTGGCTAGGTGACTTTGAGCCAATCACCAGGAGACGGTGAGTTCTAGTTCCGCCTTAGGCATGAAAGCTGGCTAGGTGACTTTGAGCCAATCAACAGGAGACGGTGAGTTCTAGTTCCGCCTTAGGCATGAAAGCTGGCTAGGTGACTTTGAGCCAATCACCAGGAGACGGTGAGTTCTAGTTCCGCCTTAGGCATGAAAGCTGGCTAGGTGACTTTGAGCCAATCAGCTGCAGAAAAAGCCAACACAGTTCTAGGCTGTATAAACAGAGGGATAGAATCAAGATCATGTGAAGTGTTAATACCACTTTATAAGGCCTTGGTAAGGCCACACTTGGAACGCTGCATTCAGTTTTGGTCACCACGATGTAAAAAAGACATGGAGACTCTAGAACAGTGTTTTTCAACCTTGGTAACTTGAAGATGTCTGGACTTCAACTCCCAGAATTGCTCAGCCAATGCTGGCTGGGGAATTCTGGGAGTTGAAGTCCGGACATCTTCAAGTTGCCAAGGTTGAAAAACACTGCTCTAGAAAGAGCGTAGAGAAGAGCAACAAAGTGGATTAGGGGACTGGCGGCTAAAACAAATGAACGGTTGCAGGAACTGGGTATGTCTAGTTGAATGAAAAGAAGGACCAGGGGAGACATGATAACAGTCTTCCAATATCTCAGGGGTTGCCACAAAGAAGAGGGAGTCAAGCTATTCTCCAAAGCACCTGAGGGTAGAACAAGAAGCAATGGGTGGAAACTAATCCAGGAGAGAAGCACCCCAAAACTAAGAAGAAATTTCCTGACAGTGAGAACAATTAATCAGCGGAACAACTTGCCTCCAGAAGTTGTGGCTGCTCCAACACTGGATGTCTTTAAGAAGAGATTGGACAGCCATTTGTCTGAAGTGGTGTAGGGTTTCCGGCCTGAGCAGGGGGTTGGACTAGAAGACCTTCAAGGTCCCTTCCAAGTCTATTATTCTATATACTAACTCAAGGCAGCGAACCATGCCTAATATTTCTTACTCCTGTTTTCCCCATAGCAACAATCATGTGAGGTGGGTTGGGCTATAAGAGAGAAACTGGCCCAAAGTCATGCAGACAGCTTTCGTGCCTAGGGCGGGATTAGAACTCACCGTCTCCTGGTGATTGGTCCAGAGTCACGCAGCCAACTTTTGTGCGTAAGGTAGAGCTAGAACTCAGAACCCCTCTTCACTAAGTAGGGGATCTGTTACCCCCACATTCCCACCTGAGTTAACCCCTACAGCAGCAATGGAGTGTCCTCTACCTATTGAAGCAATCTGATCCTAACCATAAATGTTATTTTATTGTTAGGATTGTTTCCTGACGTCCAGCCAAAATCATTGGTAAACTTTGATGCTTCTTTTCTCCATGTTGTATGAGTTGTCCGTGTTAAGTATCCGGATCACTTGAGGGTGTCGTGTCCCCTCCCCACCGCCCCCACCACCACTCCCCGGGGAAGCTGGTATGTGCGGCTAACCCAAACCGGCGAAATAAAAACCCTCCGTTAAGGAGTACAAATACACATAAGGTTAAATTCATTCTCATCTGGAATTCGTGGCCAGGATAAGATTATCTGGTTTTGCATTTTGATTATGTCTGTCGAAAGACAAGTCTGTTTCTGCCAACGGCTTCTTTATTCTGTTTGCTTTAGAAGGAAGCAGGAGTTTAGGGAATCCTACGGCCTCCATTTGTCACTTCGTTTATATATTATTAGGCTTAAAAAGAGCATTTTTATAAATAAAAAAAACCTACTGTCCAGGGCAGTTATGAAAGAGACCGTCCCTTTAAAAATCTGCCTCCATCCTACCCCCAAAAATCCATATCTATCTATCTATCTATCTATCTATCTATCTATCTATCTATCTATCTATCTATCTATCTATCTATCTATCATCCATCTATCTATCATCCATCTATCTATCTATCTATCTATCTATCTATCTATCTATCTATCTATCTATCTATCTATCTAATTCCCACAACACTGTCAATAATTTAGTAAGACTGTATTGCTATTATTCTTCCCTTCCTTCCTAGTATCTATCTCTGCCCACTTATGACTATAACCATGTTGCCTGTACCTTTCAATTTATATTGTTTTTATTTGTTTCCTAGCATGATTTGATAGCTGATTAGTAACCTTGACTATTACTAAGTTTTGTATCTTTTTATTCTTGATGAATGTATTTTATTCTGCTTATGTACACTAAGAGCTTATGCGCCAAAGACAAATTCTTTGTGTGTCCAATCACATTTGGCCAATAAAGAATTCTATTCTACTATTCATTCTTTCTTTCTTTCTTTCTTTCTTTCTTTCTTTCTTTCTTTCTTTCTTTCTATCTATCTATCTATCTATCTATCTATCTATCTAATTATCTATCTATCTATCTATCTATCTATCTATCTATCTATCTATCTATCTATCTTTCTGTCATTTCTCTTTTGTCTGTCTGTCTGTCTATCATCTATCTATCTATCTATCTATCTATCTATCTATCTATCTATCTATCTATCTATCTATCTATCTATCTATCTATCTATCTATCTATCTATCTATCTACTATATCTCACCTCCAAATGATGAAAAGCAGATTTAAAATAGAAGTGGGGCGTGGAGGAAAAAAAGCCTAAATTCTGAATTCACCAACACTGACAATGCTTTTTGTGGCGGGCGGGGGGGGGGAGTAGAATTGCTGATCTGACCCAATTTGCTTTTTTTTATTTTTTATTTCCTGTTTTCCAAGTGGCCGGTTTCTTGCTCTGCCTAACTAGGAAAACAAGCCGGGGAGAAAAAGAGGCAGGCCGGGTGACCAAGCTTAGATCTATAGTCCCCTGGAGGAACATTAATATAAATCAGTGTTCCAGCGTGGTTCGAACATTCATTTTCGATGACCCTTGCATAGAGAGGAAACTCCTAGCTTTCTTCAAACAGGATGTTCCCTGGATTTCTTTGGAATTGGGCTGTCAAATCGAATCCGTTTTAGAACAGGCGAAAAATCCGCCTTGGCAAATCTTTGCTTTTTTGCTCCACCAAAATAAGGCGTGTGGGTTTTTTTTTTTCTTCTTCTTCCTTTTAACTCTCTTTTTCTCTCTCTCCGCTGGCCCATCCATCCTAATCCAACCAATTTCATGGCTGGGAATATTCCCACTGGGCACCCCCCTGTGCCTCGTCCCCGTGGTTTTAATTACCAATTTTTACTCTCCTGCCACAAGCCCCTTCGCCTCTCGTTCAACACACAGATCTCACAACAGCCGGCCTGGGCTGAAGGAAGCCTTCCAAAGCGTGTCATCTGGCTTGGCAGGTTTTTTTTATTTGAGGGGGGTGGTGTGGAAATCCAAACACATCTAAAGAGCTGGGTCCTGGTTAAGTATCCCTGCCTGGGGGTCAGACAACTTTTGACATTGGTTTTGGTAGTTGATCAAAGACACGGCTTTAGAAGCGGAGCCTATCGTGCACTAAAAGGAACCAGGAATACCTAAGAGAGCTTTAAGCTGCTTAGCACGGCCCGGGAAACATTTGTGGGTCAAATAGCAATTGGTGTGGAATGGTTGATGGCGGAGGGCGAGCCATTGAAGATAACAGTGCCCCTTCAGCCATCAGGGCAACGATTCTCAGCATCCAGGAGGCGGTTTTATGGCCGCGGCGGTGGGTGCGAATTTGGGGCTCTGTTGCGCTGGTAAAACAGCAACCATGCCCCGGGGAGGGGTGGGGGCATCCGCTCTGAATGCGGAGGGGACCATACAGATTTGCTTATAAATGGGGAACAATGCAGAGTTGCTGGAAAGGCGAAGAGCAAAATTGTGCGTGACTTTTTGCTCTGTACAAATTTGGAAAGGAAAAAAGGAGGGGAGGGGGGAGAGAGGAAGGAAGGGAGAGGGAAAGAAAGGAGGGAGGGAGAGGAAGAGGGGATGAAGAAAGGAAGGGGAATGGGGAGGAAGGAAGGAAAAGAGATGGAAGGAAGGAACAAAACAGGAAGGGAAGGAAGGAAGGAAAGTTAAACAGAAGAGGAAGGGAGGGAGAGGGAAAGGAGGGAGAGAGGGAGAGGGAGGGAGGAACAAGGAGGGAAGAAAAGAAAAAGGGAGTGAGAGAGAGGGGGAGGGAAAGGAGAGGAAGGAAGGAACAAAAAAGGAAGGAAAGAAAAGAAAGTTAAACAGAAGAGGAAGAAAGGAGAGGGAGGAAGAAGGAAAGAAAGGAGGGAGGGAGGAAGAGGAAAGGAAAGAAAAAGGGAGGGAGGGAGGGAGAGAAAGTGAGGAGGGGAGGGAAGAAGGAAGGAGAGGAAAGAGGGAGGGAGGAAGGAAGGAAGGAACAAAAAAGTTAGTCTGGCCGTTTCAGCACAGTCTAAAATATTTTGAATTACATCTTCGTCCGGTGGGGTGTTCTCATTTTTCCAGTATTTTGCAAATATAATCCTTGCTGCTCTTAGTATATGTAAAACTAAATATGTGGTCCCTTTATCATAACCCTCCGGCATTATGTCCAACAGAAATATTTCTGGTTTCAGAAATATGAATACAGAAATATGAATATTACAAGAAATTTAGTTAGTTAAAACTACTTGGTTATAGTATTATTATTGTCATTAGTACATGTGTTATTATATTATTATTATTATCATTACTATTATTAGTTTGTGTGTGAATATTTATTATTTTTTCCACTGGTCTTTCTTTTTGGTAAATGGTACACCCCGACAATACACTGTATTCAAAAATGTTTACGAATAGAATTTTCTTGTTTTTAAAAAAAGGAAGGAAGGAACAAGAAAGGAAGCAAGGAAAGGAAAGAAAGTGAAACAGAAGAGGGAGGGAGGAAAGAAAGAAATGCAAATCGCTGGAGCACTTGAATTTTTTTTAGAACTAGCTTTCTTTGCATGTTACCTGAAAGATACAAAAAAAAACCCCAAATCCCTCTTTGATTGGCAGGTTTTCCTCTAACGCCATATCCCCTCTTTTTCTCTTCTGCTTTCTTTCAGCGGCCACTCCACCTAATCTGGTTGACAAACCCTGCTTAAAGTTGAAGGTTTACGTTCGGCCAACAAGTAAGTAAGATGAGACGAAGGAAGGCATAGGAAATGTGAATTATTATTATTTTTCTATTTTGAACCCACTTGGAGTAATGCATGAATCAGACTGCACATCAATTACCAAGCCTTATTCCCCCCCACCTCCAGTCTTCTGCTGCACCACTCAGCTTAGAAATATCAAAAGCCATCTTTTGAAAGGACGTGGTTTACGGGTAAATAGAAATTCATGTTTGAAAAACAAATGTCCTTTATTTTCCCTCTAGATACATTCTGAAGTCCAGATTTACTTACAAATGGGGAAAATGCAGTCTTGCTGAAAAGACGAGTGCTTTGAAAAATGGGTTAAAAAAATTTTTTTAAGGCAATGTTGCAATTGGATCTCTGTTGTATCAGCATTACAGGTAGTCCTCGACTTACGACCCCAATAGAGCCCAACATATCTGTGGCTAAGCGAGAGAGTTGTGAAGTGAATTTTGACCCTTTCTCACCATAGTTGTTAACCGCAGTGGTTAAATGAGTAACACGGTTGTTAAGTGAATCTCCCCCGTTGACTTTGCTTGTCAGAAGGTCGCAAAAGGGGATCCCAACACACTGCAACCGTCATAAATATGAATCAATTGCCAAGCATCTGAGTTTGGATCACATGACTGCTGGGATGCTTCAAAAGTCGTAAATGTGAAAAACGGCCATAAGCCACTTTTTTTTCAGTGCCGTTGTAACTTGGTCACTTAAATCGACCTGGTGGCTCAGTAGCTGAGACGCTGAGCTTGTCGATCAGAAAGGTCGGCAGTTCGGCAATTCAAATCCCTAGTGCCACGTAACGGAGTGAGCTCCTGTTTGTTGTCCCAGCTTCTGCCAACCTAGCAGTTCGAAAGCACGTAAAAAATGCAAGTAGAAAACTAGGAACCACCTTTGATGGGATGGTAACAGCGTTCCGTGCGTCTCCGGCGTTGAGTCATGCCGGCCACATGACCACGGAGATGTCTTCGGACAGCGCTGGCTCTTCGGCTTAGAAACGGAGATGAGCACCACTCCCTAGAGTTGGGAACAACTAGCACATATATGCGAGGGGAACCTTTACCTAAGTTGAGGACTATCTGTTCTGATCAGGGCATTATGACCATTCATTTAGTGACGGTTTCAAGTTATGTCGCTGCTGAAAAAAGCGATCTACCCTTTTAATCACCATTTGAGATCTTCCCAGCCAGCTTCTGAGAAACAAAGTTACTTAGGGAAACCAGATTGGCTTAATGACCATGGCAGGAGAAAAGCCATAAATTGGGGCGCGGTCATGTGACAACACTTAATGACCACACTGCTTAATGACAAAACTTCTGGTCCCAAGTTGAAGGCTACCTGTATAGAAAGACTAAAAATTCATAGGATTTCAACGTTGCTACACAGAACTCAGGTGATACCCACACTTGTGTGAGATTTGATGATCTCACAGGAATTCAGCTTTTAGGAAGAAAAAAAATAGAAATAATTCTAATTTGAATTTGAATTGGTGCACTACCGTATGTTTCAGAGTATAAGATGCACTTTTCCCCCCTGAAAAAAGAGGGTGAAAATCTGGGTGCGCCTTATACACTGAATGCAGCATTTTTGGCCTATTGAAACCCCACCCCCTTTGCAAAAATGGACATGGGTTGGGGAGGCCTGCAAAGTGCTCCTGGGGGCTGGGGAGGGCAGAAAGAAGCAAAAAATGGGCCAGTTTTGCTTATTTTTGTTTCCCCCCCAGCTCCCAGGAGCACTCTACAAGCCTCCCAAAGCTGCATGTCCTCCCGCCCCTTTTTTTTGGCAAAAAATGAGGCCTGCAGAGTGCAAAAAAAATTTTTTTTTAAATTACCTCTTCAAAATCATGGTGCATCTTATACTCCAGTGCGTCTTATACTCCGAAAAATACTAACAGTTTTCCAGAGACTGGGTGTTTGGGTGGCTATGGATGCTGTACAGATAGTCTGTGACTTAAGACCGTTTAACGACCGTTTAAATTTACAAACGCACTGAGAAAAGTGACTTGTGACTAGTTCTCACTCTTACGACTGTGGCCGCATCCCCACATCACGTGATCAAACCTCAGGTGCTTGGCATGTTATCTACAACAGTTGCAGCGTTCCTGGGCCCTAGGATTTTCATTTGCAAACTTCCTAGGGAGCTTCTGACAAGAGAAATCAATGGAGGATGGCTGATTCGCTTAAGAATTGCCCGATTCACTTAACAACAGTAGTGGTTCGCTGAACAGCCATTCCCAAAAGGTCGCAAAATGGGGGTACAACTCACAAACAACTGCCTTGCTTAGCAGCAGAAATTTGGCTTAATGACTGTAGTGATTTACTTAACAACCATGACAGAATGGGAGTGCAACACACTAACAACTGCCTTGCTTAGCAACAGAAACATTGGGGCCATAAATCCAGGACTACCTGAATTCCCAGCTTCACTGCACCCACTAAGCTAGGAGTAAGATTGTCTGAATTCTTGGTCATCAAAGATGAAACTCAAAGCATCTCTCTTTCGCCCCCAAGCCAGGAAAATGAGGGAAGCAAGATCCATGGTCCACCATCAGCAAATGGATCTAGTGAAGCTGCCACCATGATTTTGGCAGATTCTCTCAGCAACGAATAGCTCCGGTGGGTCATTGCAGCCCACCAACAACATTAACGGTGGTAACCACAGGGTTTCACCAAGAGGCATTAGCTGGGTAACAAGGGGACAGAATCATCTCTGTGTCAGGGTTCCAAGTAACATACCCACAGCAGGCAAAACTCCGAGGCAGGTAGATTCCTCAAAATAATAGCTTTACTGGATATGCCATATTGGCATATGCTGAAATGCACCAGCTGAAATGTCCTTGGTTCCCAAGAGAAAGTATTTTGTTTTGGCTAGAAACCCCAGCTATCTCTACTCCCCCCTCCCCCATCCCTTAGCTCCTGATGTGGTAGCCGTGAAGCCTCAAAATGGCCTCAGTCGGGTCAGCTTCAGAGTTGACTCTCTGTTCATTAGACATTCTAAGATAGACACATTTGCCTCTATAGATACGAACTTTGGATATACAGCCCTGAGGAAGGGTGTTTTTCTATTCATAAACTTTTGGAATACTACCAGATTATGTGATGGGTTTTAGACTGAGGACTTCCTCTGGGCTCCATCTTTGTTGGCCAAGAAAGGTCGTTGGAGTCACCATGAAGTTCCTTTCTGGTCAGCCAGAGATGCACCTGATCACCTCACCCGAACTACAGGGATGTCCAACCTTGGCCACTTTAAGACCTGTGGACTTCATCTCCCAAAATTCCCCAGCCAGCCATGTGGACTTCATTTCCCAGAATTCCCTAGCCAGCCATGTGGACTTCATCTCCCAGAATTCTCCAGCCAGGTAGAGATGGTCACCTGATCACCTCACCCGAACCACAGGGGTGTCCAACCCCGTGGCACGACAAAACCGTGCTCGTCAAAACAGCGGTGATAAAACCGCGTCGCTAAAGCCGCGACGTCATCACCGCCGCGACAACAGCGCGGCGACAGAAGGGCGCTTTAAAACAGCGCGGCGGCAGAAAGCCGATTTAAATTAAGGTAAGGGTTAGGATTAGGATTAGGATTAGGTTTAGGGTTAGGGTTAGGGTTAGGGTTAGGGTTAGGGTTAGGTTAGGCTGAGTGCTTCGGAAGGCGCGGTTTTGCCCTTCGCCCTTATGTCAGCACGGTAAGGTCGCATTTGCTTTAGCGATTCGGACGGCGCGGATTAGCACTCACGCTTATGTCTCTGCGGATAAGGGCTTCGCGGTATTGTGGTGGAACCGTCCAACCATGGCCACTTTACGACCCGTGGACGTCATCTCCCAGAATTCCCCAGCTAGCCATGTTGTCGTCATCTCCCAGAATTCTCCATGGCTGGCTGGGGAATTCTGGGAGATGAAGTCCACAGGTCTTAAAGTGAACAAGGTTGGACTCCCCTGCCATACAGAAGAGGAATAAATTCAGAAACCGTTCAAGGCATCAAAGGTTAACCCCAACAGCTATTCTGCAGTGTTGGTTGACTGTTGTGCATTGTTCTCGGTTTCCTCATGGTCCTTGCCAGTGGCAAGTTTCTGTCGCTATTCTTCAAGAAAAGAAAAGTTGATCTGCATTCAGAGGGAGTCAGCGCCTGCAGCTGAAGGGAGGGGTTTCCTCCAGAGGAGAATCTTAAATCCTCTCTTCTCGGTAGAGCAATTTCCCCCTCGATTCCATCTTTCAGTGATCCTACGGTTCAGAGATTCTTTTTTTTCCAGACACGGGATAAGATTACAGGCAGTCCTCAACGTACGACCACCATTGAGATCATAATTATGGTTGCTAAGCAAGGCGGTGGCTTAGGTGAGGTGCACCCAATTTCAGGGCCATTTTTGTCACAGCTGTTAAGTGAATCATGAGGTCCTTAAGCGAATCCAGCTTCCCCCATTGACTTTGCTTGTCAGAAGCCAGCTGGGAAGGCCACAAATGACGATCAGATAACCTCGGCTCTCTGCAACCGCCACAAATACATGCCTGTTGCCAAACAGCCAAATTTTGATTACATCCCTGTGGGAGTGCAAGGACCAGGTCATAAGTCAAATTTTTCAGTGCCATTGTATCTTAGAAGGTTGCTAAATGAATGGTTATAAGTCAAGGCCTCCCTCTATTGGAAGTTTAATTATAGGGGGGAAATGTCCAGACCAAATGTAATTTCTAATGTTGGATTTTCCCCCTTACCAGAGGGAGCCCCCTTGTGGAGTACTGTGAAGCTGTTACCATGGCAACTCCACTGTGTTGTCCAGTAGAGGCCATTTTATGGCAGTACAGTAGAAGCCATTTTAAGTCACAACAGGCTGTATCTTAACAGAACACCACCACCCCCGAGGGGTGTCTTACCCCCCACAGTATTTGTTTCCAGAGAGTAAGTCATCTCTGTACCAAGTTTGGTTAAATGAGTTATGCTGGAAAACACACACACACACACACACACACACACACACACACACACACACACACAAACACGTGTCATATTCTTGGCTACTAAAACATTGAAGAATCAGTCATGTCTTGTCTGCAGGGGTGGGGAACAATGGCTCTTATGACTTTTGTGGACTTCAGTTCCCAGAATTCCTGAGCCAGCCAATGGCATTCTGGGAATTGAAGTCCACAAGTCATGAGGGGGACATTGTTCCCCACCTCTGGTCTACAGGGTGGGAGTGGTATGGGTCAAAAAGTTAGTACCCCCTTCCCAGTCAGTGCTCAGTCCTGATTACCAACAACACAAAACACTGTTTTCAAGCAGAATGGACACTGCTCCTTCCTTGCACATTTTGCCCTTGAGATCAAATTAGTGAAGGCCTTTTGACACGCAGGCCTGCATGCATGCGCGCGCATACGTGCGCACAAACACACACAAACACCTTTCCGATAACTTTCACCTTTTGTTTTCTTGGCAAGGGCTGAAATCCTAAGCACCCGTGTTGGCTCAAGTGGCATGCAGATTTCCATCAAATTATGTCGGGGTGACGACAAATCTATGAAATGGGGGACGGGGACTTAGGCGAACCCGGGGCAGTCTGGAATACCCGCTGACTTCATTGTTGGGATCAAGGAGGGGGAAAGGAAGGCAATTATTTTATTTAAAATGTAACAAACAGCAACAACCTTCTGCTTTTTCTGAACAGGTGGTGTTTTAAAAAGAATCAAATCATGCAGCTGTTTGGGGAAAAAAGAAAACACAAATTAATAATTTTCTCCTGTTAACATGTAATTAATGTTTGGTCACAGTTCTTCCCAGGGAGTGTGCAAATAGTCAGAAATGACAGAATCGGGAAAGAGATTGCCGTTTCCCTTTTGGTGCCGTTTCATTTCTCTCTGTGTGGGTGTTTGTGTGTCTGTGTGATTTTAATTGGCTTTAAAACAAAACAAGGACTTTTTTTTAAATATGAAAGAAACCCCCGGGTTGTTTTGTTGAGGTTTTTCTTTTTTTTTCTCCTCATGAAGCATGAAGTATTTGTAGTGGCTCTACACAAGGGTTGGGACAAATATCCTGTGGCAGTTCTTTCTTTCTTTCTTTCTTTCTTTCTTTCTTTCTTTCTTTCTTTCTTTCTTTCTTTCTTTCTTTCTTTCTTTCTTTCTTTCTTTCTTTCTTTCTTTCTTTCTTTCTTTCTTTCTTTCTTTCTTTCTTTCTTTCTTTCTTTCTTTCTTCCTTCCTTCCTTCCTTCCTTTCTTTTCCCTTCTTTCTCTCTTCTTTCACTTCTTTCTCTCTTTCTGTTTTTTTCCTTCCTTTCTCACTTCTTTCACTTGTTACTTTTTATCTTCTTTCTTGGTTCTTCCTTTCTCTCTCTTCTTTTTTTTCTTTTCCTTTCTATCCTTTTCTTACTATCACTTTCTTTCTTTTTCTTCGTTCTTTGTTTCTTTTTCTTTCCTGTCTCTCTCTCTTCTTTTTTTCTCTTACTTTTCCTTTCTCTCTTCATTTGTTTCTTCTTTTTTCTGTCTCTTTTCTTCCTTTCTCTCTTCCTTTCTCTTTTTCTCTTCTTTCTTTTTCTCTTCTTTCTTACGTATTTTTCTCCTTTTCTCTTGTTTCTTTTCTTACTTTTTCTTTCTCTTTCTTTTTCTCCTTTCTTTCTCTCTCTCTTTTCTTTCTCTTTCTTTTCCTTTCTTCCCTTCTCTCTTCTTTCGCTTCTTTGTTCATTCTCTCTCACTTTTTCTTTTTTCTTTCTTTCTTTGTCTATTCTTTCTTTTCTTTCTTTCTCTTCTTCCTTCCTTTCTTTCTCTCTTCTTTCTTTCTCTTCCTTTCTCATTTGTTTTCTTACTTTTTTATCTTCTCTCTCTCTCTCTCTCTCTTTCTCTCTCTCTCTCACACACATACACACTTTTCTTTCTCTTTCTTTTCCTTCCGACCATCCAGATTTCAAGGGGACATAGGTAACACCCCCCCCCCCCCATCTGTTCTCCTTCACAATAACAGCCATAGGAAAGTTGTCTGTGTGAATTGACTGGGACAAAGGAACTTGCCCAGAGTCACCCAGGAGAATCTGTGCTGAAGGAAGAGTAGAGCCCAGGTCTTGCCCCTTCTAGCCCATCCCCATCTCCACTACATCGGATTGGCTCTTGGCCTGAAAGGCAGGACTTGGCCCAAATTCAGCCAATGAGCTTCTGTGGCTGAAGAGGAAATAGGACCTGGATCTCCACTCCCCTAGTCTAGTCTAGCACCTGAGAAGTATAGTTTGTATAGTTGTAGACAGTAGAATTAATTCAAATCAAAACGGCTGGTTTTTGCAGAGGAAGCTGGACTTTGCCGCCAGGATTCTTTCCCAGTTGTAAAGGTGAAAAAGGGTCGTAAGCCACTTTTTTAAAGTGCCGTTGCAACTTTGAACGGTCGCTAAATGAATGTTGTAAGTCAACGACTACCTAGACCCCTGAGAGTCAGTTTGGTTTAATAACTACAGACCCTGGGCTAGAGGTTCCACCACAAAACCGCGGTCGACTAAAGCGCGCTCGACGAAACCGCGTACCTGACGTCATCACAGCGCGATGAAAAAAGCACACTGTGAGCGCTAAAGCTAAAATTAACCCCTAAACCTAAACCTAACCCCCCGAAATCTAACCCTAACCCTAACCCTAACCCTAAACCTAACCCTAAACCTAACCCTAAACCTAACCCTTAACCTAACGCTAAACCTAACGCTAACCCTTAACCTAACCCTAAACCTAACCCTAACGCTTAACCTAACCCTTAACCTAACCCTAAACCTAACCCTAACGCTTAACCTAACCCTAACCCTAAACCTAAACCTAACCCTTACCTTAACGTGAATCGGCTTGCTTTCAAAGCGCTTTTTAAAGCGCCCTTTTTTTCTCCGCGGTCGCTGTTGTCGCGCTGCTGCTGACGTCAGCGACGCGCTTTAATCGGGCGCGCTTTAGTGGACCGCGGTATTGTCGTGCCACAGGGCTGGAAGCCAAGTGCCTGGGAGTTCTAGTCCTGCCTTAGGTGCAAAAGCCAAGGAAGTGACCTTGGGCCAGTACAACCCTACCAGCCCTCAGAAGAAGACCAGGAGGACAACCTTTCAAAAGAAAAAATGTGTCTGATGAAACGACAGTGACTTGCCCAAGCACAGACGGGCGAAAAGGAGAAAAAGTTAGTCCCGTAGAATTGGTGGAATTCGAAGCCAATGCCAAGATGGATTCGCATCTCCAAATTTATTTAATTTTTTTTGCTCCATTTCTCTTCTCTTCCCCCCCCAACCCCCCCACCCGCTGCTCTCCTCCAGGCTGCGAGTCTGCCAAAACCTCCCTTAATCTAGTAATAAACTTAAGAGGAGCCGAGCTGAGGGAATGGCGTTAAAACGGCTTTGGCTGTAATTTAGCGGATTCCCTCGAAGACATTTTTTGCATCGCTGGCTGATTAGGCGTCTTTTGGAAACAGGATTATTGGATCGCTATGAAACAATTGCTCTCTGACCTTCCGAACGGCAGTGCTGACTGCCAGCCAAGGCCGGAGGGGGTGGGGGGGAACGGGAGGACACACACACACACTCACACATAACAAAACCTAACCTAAACAGGCACCGTCCCCCGGAGATGTCCTGTTGTTACAAGTTGGCTGGCAGATCTTGAAGTTGGCTCGGTGCCATCCTGCGAAAATTGCCACCCGCATATTTTGAAACGGAGTCTCCGTCTGGGGGGAAATGGGGAGCCTCTGATCTGGGCAAAAAGCAGCTTGTTCGCCTGCCTGTTTTAACCCCGGACGGCTCTGCTCTCCCCGCCCCAGCCCCCCCCCGCCCCCGGGAGCAGAGTTGCTCCGATTGGATGGCATCAAAGTGTCCCAGATGGCAGGGCAATAGAGAAGGCAGCCAGCTTACTAAAGTATGATTTTTAAGTGTTTCAATTTCAGGATTTTATTCCCCCCCCCCCCTGTTAAGGTCCAGAAACTATACATACAGGTGGTCCTCGACTTACGGACACAATGGGGGTCAGAATTTCTTTTGTTTAGCGTCTCCTGCATGGGACTTGCCAATGGTATCTCCTTGCCCACTTTGCAAGAGGTGTGTGTGTGTGCGCGCGCTCGCGTGTGTGTATATATATATCACAGAAGTGAGTACACCACCTCACATTTTGAAAATATTTAAGGTTAACTTTTCACGTGACAACACTGAAGAAAGGACACTTGTCTACAATGTAAAGTAGTGAGTAAACAGCTTGTATAACAGTGTAAATGTGCTGTCCCCTCAAAATAACGCAACACACAGCCATTAAAGTCTAAACTCCTGGCAAGATATACTTAAATATTTACAAAACATGAAGGGTGCACTCACTTCTGTGATATACTTTTACACACACACACACACACACACACTCTCTCTCTCTCTACAGGTAGTCCTTAATTTACAACCAAATTTGGACCAGATTTTAGTAAGCAAGACAATTGTTAAATCAGTCATGCCTAATTTTACAACCTTTTTTTTTTGCCATGGTTGTTAAAAAAAATCACAGCAGTTCAGTGAATCACATACAGGTAATCCTTGACTTACAACCACAACCGAGCCCAAGGTTTCTGTTGCTAAGTGAGGCATTTGTTAAGTGAGCTTTGCCCCATTTCTTGTCACAGTGGTTACGTGAATCACCACAGTCGGTAAGTTAGTGACAAGGTTGCTAAGTGAATCTGGCTTCCCCGTTAATTTTTTTTCTTGTCAGAAGGTCGCAAAAGGGGGCCCCGGGGACATGGCAACGGTCATAAATATGAACCAGTTGCCAAGCATCACATGATTATGGGGATGCTGCAATGATTGTCATTGTGAAAAACGATCATAAGTCACTTTTTTTCCCAGCGCTGTTGTAACTTTGAACAGTCTCTAAATGAACTGTTGTAAACAGGGGACTACCTGTGGTCATTAAGCGAAACCAGCTTCCCCCATTGACTTTGCATGTCAGAGGCCACTCAGAAGGTCACCAATGGCACGCAAACCCCACCCCCTCCGGTCTCCCTCCACAGAACCAGTCTCTGGTGCCCAAAAAGGTTGGCGCCACTGGTATAGGATTTCCTGCCTGAACCAGGGGGTTGGACCAGAAGACCTCCAAAGTCCCTTCCTATTCTGTTATTCTACCCATTTTGTGGAGTGTCAGGTTGGTTTTTTTTTCCTTGATGGTTCCTTGATTAATGCATTGCTTTCTTGCTTGATTGTGAGAGCGATTTGAGTATTGCTTTCTGTCTGATTGTGGAGAGTGCATCCCTGAACACCGAATAGCAGTCAGAAGATAGGATGAAAACTCTTTAATCTCGGGGGCAGACTCAACTATAGTTTCAGCTGGGAAACTGTGAGTAGGCTAAGCTAAATCCGAAGACATTAGGGAATTCCTGAAAGCTTGGCATTCAGACAAATCAGCCATCAATAGACCCACAGAGATAAGCTATATTTACAAACTATTCAAAAGAGACAATAAAAAGGCTTAGAAGGAAACAAAACAGACCAGAGACACATCCTCTCCAGCAGCCAACACCCAGATAAGCAGGGATTAACACCAGACAAACAATCAAGCAGAAAACAATACCCCAATCAAGGAATTACCAAGGAGAAAACCACACCCCCACAAACCCAGCAGGGCAAGCTACTATATATACACGTAAAACAGGGAGCAAGCCCCATACTCACTGGCAGTCATGATGTTACCTAGGTGGGTAATGAAACGTGCTGGCTTTGGGAATTATGGGAGTTGAAGTCCAGATATTCAGTCAAATGTGAATGAATAATTGTGACGATCGTTCTGCGCTTGGAAGACCTGCGTTGTGTTTTCTCATTGTGTTTTTTATTTCTTTGCCCTCGGTTGCTTGTTAAAATCATCTCCCTCTTCCCATCCATCACGCCGAGCAACAGGGGGACATCAGAGATGGTCAGGGATCTTTTGAGAGATGGAAAAGGGAAGTGTCAACCCTGACGTGAGCCTGGCTGAGGCCATCTTGGAGGGTTGCCACACAACAGAGGGAGGGGGGAAATAGCTAGATGGGATTTTGTAGCGAAAACAATAAAAGTTTTTCCCTGTGGGAACCAAGGACATTCTCACTAGTGGCTGGCCAGAGGAGGAGCGAAGTAACCAAGCAACCAGCCAGGATTGGATAGCGTGACCAGTGACCTGGGGGAAAGGGGAAACTTTTATGTTTTAATTGGGTGAAAGCCGCGGGAACTTTCAGAGTTGGCTTTTACCAGTTGTGCCAATTGGATGTATCCAATAAATTGTTCTTGGAGGAATTTGTCTGTCTCAGAGGTGCATTACTTGGAACGCTGGCAGGAAGTGGGTTTCTCTGGAACAACAACAACAAAAAAAAACGTTTCTTTTTTCCTTTCTCTCCCACCCCCCCCCCCCCCCAAACACAGACGATTCCCTCTACGAATCGCCGGAGCCCATTTTCACCAGCAATAATTCCTGCTGCAGCTTCACCGTTCCCGATGCCTTCTTCGTGGTGGTGCCGATGTTTTGGACTATCCTCGCTTCCTAGCCCCCCGGCGGAATTGCAGACGAGAAAAAGTGGGTGGGGGTTTCTTATTACAGCAGCAGCTGCAAAAAAAAAACCAAGGGGGGAGGAAACGGATCGGAAGAAAGAACGAGAGGAAGAAGAGGACGTCTTTGTTACCGGATCAGAAACGATAACGCTTGGGATGTGGGGGGGGGAGGCGTGGGGGTGTTGCAAGGATTTTGATCTCCGGCCTCTCTGCCAACGCCAGGCGAAGAAGAAGGACCCCTGGGTTTCCTGTCTTAACACCCCAAACTGAGCCAACTGCCCCCCCACCCCCACCAAGTCTGATGCAGTATAGATGAAGGGGGGAAAAAGGCTCAAAAAAAATTTTTTTTTAAAAAAACCTGTGACATGGGGAGCTGAGCTGGTTTTATATCTCAAAAACAAAACAACAAAACAAAATCTTCCACAGACCTCTTATCAAGCCAGCTGGTGTAAAAAAAACACCCCCCCACCCTTTTTGATTAATCCCCTGTGGAGTTTTTCTTTTTAAAATCTCTAGACCAAATATAGTCGTTTCTGTTTTTTTTAATTTTCTTATTTTTCTCAGCTTAACCTTTTTTGGAGTTTTTTTTTTTTTGGAAGGTATGTTTGTGTGTGTGCGTGTCTATTCTAGACTTTTTCCACAACTGGAACTCAAGAAAGAGACATCACAATATGGGTGGGGTGGGGGGGTGGGGGAGAAAACCAGAAAAAAACCCCTCTGCGTTGGTGCCTCATTTTTTTTCCTTTTTTTGAGAAAGGGATTGGGGGGTTTGAGGCATATCCTTTACATTCCCTTTGATGTGTTTTTTTTCCTTTCTCTTTGGCTTGAATATAATGATGCAACATTGAGGGGAACGGACTCCTCGCAGTGACCAAATTACATTTTGGCGATGGTGGGAAAAACCCCTTAACCACGGGAGCCACCAAACTGTGATGAGACCGGTGGGGGGGGGGGGGAAACCACCTTGAGGACTAGAATACTGTTATGCCAAAACCTGTTACTCTTTCGGATTTCTTTGCGTACTATTCCGTGGGTATCGCAGGCTCACTGCCACTTGGAAAAAGAAAAGAAGAAGAAGAAGAAGAAAAGAAGAAAAATAGATTCATTAAAAAAAAAAAGCATCTCACACTTCCGGGACATTTCCTTCGTTGATTTCTCCAAGAAAAGACTCTGCAAGATGTGTGTCCTCAAGACGAGAATCGAAACTTTGGACTCTGTTCTCTGTGTGTTCAAGGGAGTCGGGGAGGGGAGGGGGGGCTGTCTGAACAGAAGGATGATTTATGCAGGTCTAAAACTGGGAAAGTGTAATTTGTAAATCTTGTTTGTTTTCTCTTCATAAAGAAAGCTCGGGTTTTGGGGGGTGGGCGGGGCGGGGAGGGGAGAGGAGAAACCAGCACAATGCAACTGAAGAGGCGACAGCCGAGGATTTACCCTGTCCATGTGGCTGTACTAGTTTGTGGGGGGGGGGGGATGCTGAGCTGCCGAGTTCCAAAATGGCGGGCGTTTCGGGGTGCCCTCCCTGCAGACGAAATGTCCTGAATGACCAATTTTCACGCTAAAAAAAAAAAAAAAGCATCAACTTGGGGGCTTTTAATGC